>NW_024038869.1:0-7826 GCF_016077235.1 Cyprinodon tularosa | reverse complement strand
CTGCTCCTCCATCTGTGTTCTTCACAGAAAAAAGGGGGAAATAGAGGATATACATGTAAAGATATGTTATACTGGTCCCATTTTTAAACACACACACACTAAATTACATACCATGTATTCTTTCACAAGGTTCTCGGGCTCTTCATTCAGGTACACACACAGGGCTTTGATGATGCACTCTCTTTTGACATCAATGGCGTCAGTCTGAGTATGTAGGACAATAAATAAAAGATAAACATTTTAATCAACTGGTAGAAGATTTTACAAACAAAACTTTAAATTATACATTCTTCGAAATGTAAAAATCATTGACATTTTTTATGATATATGAACTTACAATATCCATGGGTGCATTGGTTTTATGTCCCAGCAAGACATTTCATCATAGAAATATGTCAAATGTAATCATGTGCTCCCAGGAAACAGTACCCACCATTGTAACATCGGTGGACATTGTCACATCTGCCCAAGGTTAATATTTTATCAGATCCTTCTTCATAAAAGTACATTAACCCCTCTCCATCTAGTTTTATTTCTCCCCATCCCTCTGAAACTTCCGCTTTAAATTTCAAGCATGAAGTTTAGAATATTGAATCGGTACAGGTTTGACAATTTCTATTTTATTCTATTATCATACCTTGGTGATGGGTATCTTGATGCTCCTTATCTTTCTTCCTTGAACGCCGCCTTTCTTGCCAAACGCCCTCATCAAGAATTAGCATCCAGCTGGGAGAAGAACTTTGACAGCAAACTGACGGTTGTAATCCTCTTAAATTCAGCAGTTAGCTAAAACAGAAACGGTACACAAAAGTAAATTTAACTATCATAGCATTGAAATGACCGACTAGTTTAACAATTGTCATCTATCACCAAATCCTGAATCAGCTTACAAGTTATTTCCAAGGCTAGCCCATATTTTGTTGGCTGATATAAATCACACTGTACATATTTCAATCAAAGTTAATGAGTGCTGTGCATTTATTCAAGATGCAAATAGGATGATTGATTACTAGTTTAGATTATGAGGCAAACAATGCAGCCACATTCTTAAAATTAAAAGCATTTCTGAAAATACTTTTTCATTTTCAAAATGTACAGGTGCTGGTCATAAAATTAGAATATCATGAAAAAGTAGATTGATTTCAGTAATTCCATTTAAAAAGTGAAACTTGTATATTATATTCATACATTACATACAAACTCATATATTTCAGATGTTTATTTTGTTTAATTTTGATGATTACAAATGACAACAAATGAAAATCTCAAATTCATCATATCAGAAAATTAGAATATTACTGAAGACCAATAAAAACAAAGGATTTATAGAAATGTTGGCCAACTGAAAAGTATGAACATGAAAAGTATGAGCATGTACAGCACTCAGTATTTAGTTGGGCCTCCTTTGGCCTGTATTACTGCAGCAATGCGGCGTGGCATGGAGTCGATCAGTCTGTGGCACTGCTCAGGTGTTATGATAGCCCAGGTTGCTCCAATAGTGGCTTTTAGCTCTTCTGAATTGTTGGGTCTGGTGTATTGCATCTTCTTCTTCACAATACCCCATAGATTTTCTATGGGGTTAAGGTCAGGAGAGTTTGCTGGCCAATTAAGAACAGGGATACCATGGTCCTTCAACCAGGTACTGGTAGCTTTGGCACTGTGTGCAGGTGCCAAGTCCTGTTGGAAAATGAAATCTGCATCTCCAAAAAGTTGGTCAGCTGCAGGAAGCATGAAGTGCTCTAAAACTTCCTGGTATGTGGCTGCGTTGACCCTGGACCTCAGAAAACACAATGGACCAACACCAGCAGATGACATGGCACCCCAAACCATCACTGACTGTGGAAACTTTACACTGGACTTCAAGCAACGTGGATGAAGTGCCTCTCTTCTTTTCCTCCAGACTCTGGGACCTTGATTTCCAAAGGAAATGCAAAATTTACTTTCATCAGAGAACATGACTTTGGACCACTCACCAGCAGTCCAGTCCTGTTTCTCTTTAGCCCAGGCAAGACGCTTCTGACGCTGTCTGTGGTTCAAGAGTGGCTTGACACAAGGAATGCGACAGCAGAAACCCATGTCTTTCATACGTCTGTGTGTGGTGGTTCTTGAAGCACTCACTCCAGCTGCAGTCCACTCTTTGTGAATCTCCCCCACATTTTTGAATGGGTTTTGTTTCACAATCCTCTCCAGGGTGCGGTTATCTCTCTTGCTTGTACACTTTTTTCGACCACATCTTTTCCTTCCCTTCACCTCTCTATTAATGTGCTTGGACACTGAGCTCTGTGAACAGCCAGCCTCTTTAGCGATGACCTTTTGTGTTTTGCCCTCCTTGTGCAAGGTGTCGATGGTCGTCTTTTGGACAACTGTCAAGTCAGCAGTCTTCCCCATGATTGTGTAGCCTATAGAACTAGACTGAAAGACCATTTAAAGGCTTTTGCAGGTGGTTTGAGTTAATTAGCTGATTAGAGCGTGGCACCAGGGGCCATCAATTTTGAACCTTTTCACAATATTCTAATTTTCTGATATGATGAATTTGAGATTTTCATTTGTTGTCATTTGTAATCATCAAAATTAAACAAAATAAACATCTGAAATATATGAGTTTGTATGTAATGTATGAATATAATATACAAGTTTCACTTTTTAAATGGAATTACTGAAATCAATCTACTTTTTCATGATATTCTAATTTTATGACCAGCACCTGTACATTTCAAATTTATTTTTGGTATGAATTTTCTGGGGTACATTTTCAAAAAATAAATCTCAAATGTATTTTCTTTTTTATTTTAATTAAGTAAAATGATGAGAAGCGTTAAAGAAGAAATTTAAAATGCAAACAGGATGATTGATTAGTAATTTCATTTATGAGTCAAACAGTGCAGCCACATTCTTAAAATTAAAAAGTACCTCTGAAAATGCTTTTTCATTTGAAATATGGTAACGATTTGCTTCCATAGCTGGGCTACAGCACAACAGTACATTTATGGTAGTACACATTTGTTCCCTCGTCAACAAAGTGAATAAAATCTGACTGTGGAAAGCTCCATAGCGTGAAGAACTACTGTGTTGGCGTTACTAGCTGCATGAGCTAATGCTACATGGAGTTGACATAGAAACCCCGCCAAGGTGCCGGGATGCCGTGGTAGTTTCCAAACTTAGAGCTAATGACTGTTAAGTGCCGAGTTTTCTGCGGACTCCATGTGAAACCAAAATTCGGATTGGGGGGAAATTCATCACCACTATTATTCATGTAGCCTATGTGACTGGAGCCTTTTAGCTGCAGCTACATTCACCAAACGCAGGCAATTATCCCCCACCAGCCATGCATGCATTAGCTCTTAGCTCATTTTGTAAATGAATCCGCGCGCGTTGTCAACCATGCCGTCGACCTCAGGATGCTAGCTTGTAAGCTTAGTTAGCTATGAGCATGGCGACAGTCTGATATATTAATGCACTCTAATAAAACGCCCAGTAACAATTAAATAATCCAAAATGCAAAAGAGGACAATAACTAACTGTCTATAACATGTCTGCTGCCATATTGTTTTCTGCTCGATGGATGGTAAAAGAGTAAACTTACCTTCTTCCACACTTGAAATTTCTTTTCAAAATGTCGACTCCTCTTTGCCAGCCAGAGTCGGGGACTCACTCACCTTTGACCGTGGCCTTCAAGAGAGGGGAATGTGCTCATTACTGCCACCTACTGCTTTGGAGTGTTATTGATTTGCAACCCATTAGAATTAGGTTGTTTTAACATAAATTATTCAAGTAAATTTTAAGTTGTTGCATTTTATGCTAAATCTACATGATTTAAAACTGTTCAACCACAAAACATGATTTTATATATTAGAAGCTACATGTTAGACATAAGATAAGGTAACAGACACCCAGTTTGCTTTTTTTGAGTGTGCTGCTAGTTTTGTTGCAAGCATGGAAAACGATCCACAGATCAAACACGTAGCGCTTTGATGCAGGTATCTGAACTTTCTTCCATGTTTTCCCCAAATCCTAAAAATATTAATCAGACCAAGGATTTCGGGGTTAGAGAGCACAGCTCTGATGTCAATTCCTGCTTGGTTCCTCATGACTCAATAAACTCCTCCCAACAGAAACACGTCCAGCGTTCACTGTTCCTCCGTCACCTATGGCTATGTGACATTTGCTTCAGGATAAACATTTAATCGTAAATGCTTATTATATATTTTTAAATACACTTAGAGCCCATGTTGCTATACGAGGCTTATATAAGGCTTTTACATTTTTACGGCTCCAGACAGATTTTTTTTTTTTTTTTTTGGTCCAATATGGCTCTTTGAGCAGTTTGGGTTGCCGACCCCTGCCTTAGAACAATCAGAGCTGCAAACCAGTGAATCAGGCCTGTTCATTGGTTGACGTTCCCTTAGAACAATCAGAGCTGCAAACCAGTGAATCAGGTCTGTTCATTGGTTGACGTTCCCTTAGAACAATCAGAGCTGCAAACCAGTGAATCAGGCCTGTTCATTGGTTGACGTTCCCTTAGAACAATCAGAGCTGCAAACCAGTGAATCAGGTCTGTTCATTGGTTGACGTTCCCTTAGAACAATCAGAGCTACAAACCAGTGAATCAGGCCTGTTCATTGGTTGACGTTCCCTTAGAACAATCAGAGCTGCAAACCAGTGAATCAGGTCTGTTCATTGGTTGACGTTCCCTTAGAACAATCAGAGCTACAAACCAGTGAATCAGGCCTGTTCATTGGTTGACGTTCCCTTAGAACAGTGGTTCTCAAACTTTTTCTGTCATTCCCCACTTTGGACAAGAGGGAATTTTCAAGCCCCGCCTGTCCCCATTGCCCCAACACAATGCTAATGAAATATGCAACAATCTTAAAATGTTCCAATTTTATTGAAGTAACAAGTAGTATCTAAATTAGGGCTGCAACTAACGATTATTTTGAAAATCGATGAATCGGCCGATTATTTTTTCGATTAATCGATGAATCGGACACAAAATATTTTTTTTATATTAACCTCTTTATTCCAAAATAAACATTTTAGACAGAACAAACAAGAACACAAGTACAGGTTTCTCATTAACTGTACTGGTGCTATATG
This sequence comes from Cyprinodon tularosa, assembly GCF_016077235.1. NCBI lineage: Eukaryota > Metazoa > Chordata > Actinopteri > Cyprinodontiformes > Cyprinodontidae > Cyprinodon > Cyprinodon tularosa. The sequence continues at coordinate 2,732 of NW_024038869.1, read as the reverse complement.
AAAAATAAATGTTTGTTTTAAAACTACGCAAACTTACATGAGAAATGTAGCTGTACATCCACAAAATATAGGCTACTTTGTTTCATAAAGCGCAAAAAAAGACAGGCATTTTTGTTTTTTAAAGCCCCTAAGGGGTTCAAACAATAGGCCCCCCCATTTCAACAAATTTGTTTTTTTTAGACTAGAAGAGTTCTGCCTCTTAAGACAGGAAAGTATAGCAGTTAAAGTTGCTACTTGAGAAAATACTGAACCATAGAGATAAAAATAGCCCTGTGATTCAAATTATAAATTGTATTTGGAATAAAAATGAGAGAACTAGGGGTGCTAAAAAACACATCCTCCAAAGACAGATATTTACATGGGAATGTGGCATATACTTAATTGACATATTACTGATCTTGCTGGATTATATTCTGCTTTACTTCCATAAATTGCAGGATCTTCTTTATCTTTGCCAGAAGATTTAAACTTTAAAAGCCTTGCCCTCATAATTTGCAAATTAATTTATTTATAAAGAAAATATAAACGCTGCTTAAGCTAATTCAAATGAAATTAAAAGTAAAATAAGTAGCCAACCTTATCACTGTCTGTAACCTACTAACAAGCTAAGGAAAGCATCAGATGAGCTACCTGAGAAACTAACTTACGTTTCCCCACTTTAAAATGAAACAAACATGGTTACTCATCCTGCTGATCAGCTCTCTTCACTGCCATCGAGGCTCCAACATGTTTTCTTTTCAGGTGCTGCGTCATAACAGTGGTGCTTCCGTGCCATGTTTATTTGTTTTTACAAAAGTTGCATGTTACGACTTTTTTCACTTTACAAAGCGCAGGCTATTTTAATTATTGTGATCAATTTGCGCCTCAATCCCGGGGCATGCGCGCTTCATTTGCAGTCTGGACGCTGAGGGTAAACTCCTCACTAAAATCCTGCGGCTCGGACTGCACCGCTGAGAGGGATTCTGTGGGAGAGGGAGAAAGGCGTTGGGATGGGGGAGGCGCCCCACGGCAGCAGCTGCCGCTGGAGGACAAGAGTAGGAACGATACATGCTTTCACGTAAGAGTCTCCAAAAGCCGCCAGTGACACCGTAAAAAGTCGCCAGATTTGTCGCTAGTCGCTTTTAAAAAAAATAGTCGTTGGAGGGGTCTGAAAAGTCGCTGAGTTGCCAACACTGCAACTGCGGCGCTGACTCGCTCCGCCATATTTTTTTTTCTTCTCCGGGATGACGGCGGCGGCGGATGACGCATTAATCGCGCGACACAACTAATCGATGATTAAATTCGTTGCCAACGCTTTTAAAAGTCGATTTTTATCGATTTTATCGATTCGTTGTTGCAGCCCTAATCTAAATACAAACTATCTACATCAAATAACAGCAAGCTCAAAACTAAAGAAAATAAAAATGCAGCTGTGTCAAAATTTGTATCAAGCTCAAAGATAGAAAAAATTAAAGTGCCACTCTGCAATCTGTTAAAAAAAGAAAAGAAGTGAAATCCATCTGGCAAGACAGGTCTATTTATCCCTGCATTAGTGGCTGCAATGAGCCTGTTTCGCATTGCAGTTTCTCAAAACGGGGTTGCAGGCTTGATACTGCCACTCTCAAGTCATGCTCAATGTTCAGCTGAGATCTGTATTTTGTTTTCAGTGAAGCAACAGTTGAAAAGCCCATCTCACAGAGATATGATGTGGCAAAGGGAAGAAGAATGCACACAGCTCTCTGCCCGATGAGTGGATACTCCCTCTCCACTCCAAACCAGAATTCACTATTAGTCTGAGCATTAAACCTGAGCCTCAGGGTGGAGTCAGACGTCATTTCAATAAACTGGTCCTATTTATTTAAGATAAAATATTTCAAATTCAGTTAATTATGATCAACCTGAGCCGTCAATCCCGGCGCATGTGCGCTTTATTTGCAGTCTGGACGCTGAGGGTAAACATGCTGTGTCTCTGACTGCAGCGCTGAGAGGGACTCCTGCGATAGCGGGGGAGAACGGGTTGGGATGGGGGAGGCGCCCCACGGCTGCACCTGCCGCTGGAGGACAAGAAAAGGAACGATACGTGCTTTCACGTAAGAGTCTCCAAAAGTCGCTAATTTGTCGCTAGTTGCTTTTTTGATAAAGAGTCGCTGGAGGGGTCTGAAATATAGCGACAAAGTCGCTGAGTTGGCAACACTGGGGCGCAAAAGTTTATTCTGTTACAAATAATATGCCGACGTCACGTCACTCATTATTTTGGCACTTCAGTTCCAGGTGAAATGTTTCTCATATCTAATGTTCTTTTAATTAGACTGCATGTAGGCTAGTAATGATTACTTTGTGGGTTTGATTGGTCTAAAAAGCGGCAACATACAGCTATAAGGACAGTTTGCTCTCACAAGTTCTACATTTACAGTCACACACACACACACACACACACACACACACACACACACACACAAACACACACACACACACACACACCGGAACTTGGCGCCCCCCACCTGTCACGTCTGAATTCCCCACCAGTGGGTCGCGCCACACACTTTGAGAACCGCGGCCTTAGAACAATCAGAGCTACAAACCAGTGAATCAGGTCTGTTCATTGGTTGACGTTCCCTTAGAACAATCAGAGCTGCAAACCAGTGAATCAGGTCTGTTCATTGGTTGACGTTCCCTTAGAACAATCAGAGCTACAAACCAGTGAATCAGGTCTGTTCATTGGTTGACGTTCCCTTAGAACAATCAGAGCTGCC
>NW_024038868.1:0-14966 GCF_016077235.1 Cyprinodon tularosa | reverse complement strand
AATTGCCGTAAACTGCCGCTAACCTGAAGTTCCACGACAATCTACAGTGCCGCATATTGACGAAAATCCCACTTTTCATGCAGTGATTGGTACACTGTGGTCATAAGGTCCGGCCAGGTCAAGATCCACAATTGCAATCGCACCAAACAGGAAAAAGAACATCGACAAATTCCGGTTCGTCAAATTAAAATATAGCAGCAACAGATCGGTGACTAGAAATTATAGCACAATTCTTATATATATAAAAAAAAAAATAATAACACCGTTTATATAAATGATTGGATCCAAACTATTGGTTATTCACCAACGAGGAAGCAGATTTCTCATCTCCATCAAAATATTTATTTTATACCGAGGGACTTAAACTTTAATCAAATCCATTCAAAATAAACTTCTTATTACAGGAATGAAAAGAGATGTTTGGGAGAAGAGAACAAGTTCATTCAAAAAAAGCAGTTTTGAATTATCCTTATCCCCGTTACAAAAATCTACAAAAATATAAATATATATTTGGGCAGAAACTGAACATATGCTGGATGATGGTGGGATTTTTTTAATGTCATATTAAATTAAGCGCTCACAGGGTTCATACAGGAATGAGTGACTCTAATTTAATGCTATTTGAAATGATTTTAATGCCATCAACAAGAACCATGTACACAAGTTATTAGTGTACATGAAATATGAAGGAGCTGCAAGCACAGTTCCATGACTCCTGTATGTATGTAAACACACACACACACATATATACGTATATATATATCCTCTAGCTTTTTCTCCGCCTGGAGCGATATAATATATCTGATGTAAAGGAAGAAAATATTCTAACATAGTTAACTTTGGAAAAAGATTGGCTTCTGATTCTTCCCTTCCCCAGGTCCACTCGGCGAGACCAGAAACTGCAGAACAACAGAGACATACATTCCATTACCTGACATAGGAGGAAAGAAAGCAAAGACGTACAAGACATCTTTGGAGAGTTTGCAAGAGCAAAATCTGATCTGTAACTTCTATTTAGAAAGCTTTATCCTCTTGTATCTAATCCATTCAAAAAGGGGCTGGCCCTCGGTCCTCCAACCAAAAGCCATCTCTGACACTGCTAGGGCTTCCCCTTATTTACTGCAAACATCTGGGGTCATTTGCTTCTTTATTTTAACAAGAAAAGGCGGAAAGCTTGTCCTGGCATCTAGAATTCCCAGGGTCATAAAACACAAGATAAGCTCCCACAGACAGCTTGTGGAATGCGGGGGCCTCACCATCCCTGGTTGTTTATTCTGGAAGACTTTTGACCTTCTGTAAACCAAGCAGAAATCTCTCCTGCAGGCTTAAATAATGTTCGCCCCCAGGAGATACTCATTTTATGGTATGGTGCTCTAAATACTTACCCATTAGTAGTTTTAAATCATTAACACAGCCTTGTTCAAAATTAAGAAATATGTTCAAGTGAGAGTGTTTACACATGCCATAAGATTAACTGTAATAAAGTCTAAAAATAATCATTTTTCTTTAACAGTAAATACAGTATTTTCTTTTGAAGATATAGAATTGTGCAGAGATAAACCCCACTCTTATATTTGTACCTACTATTCTCTCTCTGTATCAAGCAAAATAATACATTCATTAAAATATTAACTTCACTATAAAAGTATAACATCTGGGCTGTAGTTACTCTGTGTAGCCAATTTCATGTATTTCATCTGGGGCTGAAAAAAATGAATCATATTAATTGATTATTTCAATAATCGTCAACTAATTTATAGTGATTCATCATTAACTGGAGTATAGAGACTTTAAAACATACAGTAATATAAATGTAAAATGTGCCTTGCCCCACAGAGCAACCCACTTAGATAAAAGTCTCAAGAACCAGGGATATTAGATTTTTTATTTTTTTTACTCAAAGCTGAATCCCTTCCTAAAAGCAGCTCATCTGAGGTTCTTCTGTTATGGTGGTTTAGCTCACAATCTGAACTGGGAATCGGATGCAGAACAGGTCTTTGTTGTCTTTATCTCTCAGCTCCCACTCCACAACACATTTGATAGAAGGATACTCGCTCTTTACTGGTAATGAAGCAAAATTGTAAAAATAAAAACAAAAAAATGAAAACAGTAATATCAACTAAATATCAGTAAAAAGGAAACCCTCACATTTTCTTTTTTAGTTGGCTGTGGCTAAGAATCAGAAATGTTGATGGCTTACAGCCTTTATTTGCCCATTTTTCCAGCAGTCTTCAGAACTCCTGGCTGACTCAGAAAATTTCGTTTTATAAAAGAAAAAAAAGGTTTTTGTTTTTTAGTGTACATGATATTCATTTTTTTATTGGGACTAGTTTTGTAGCCTAATATTAATTGTAGTAACCGCTGCATTCTAGTGTGAATAAATTTTCAATGTTGTGCTCCAAGCACACGCGGACTAGTAAACAGCCAATCAGAAAGAGAGAAGGCGGAACGTAAGGCAGAACAACCAATGAGAGTTGAGTTAAACATGCGCAGCACAGTTCCATGCGCTGCTACATGAAAGGGACAGGAGAGAGCAGGCAGAGGAGCTGCGAGAGGAAAAGAAGCCACTGCTGCAACAACTACTGCTGTAAATTATAAACATGTTGCTCACATCAAATTATTGGTAGGGACAATTAGGTCGGTTCAAAATTTTGGTAGGGACATGTCCCTATGGTCCCTATGCAAACCTACGCCCATGGTCAGTGTTAAAGAAAAATGATTATTTTTAGACTTTATTACAGTTAATCTTATGGCATGTGTAAACACTCTCACTTGAACATATTTCTTAATTTTGAACAAGGCTGTGTTAATGATTTAAAACTACTAATGGGTAAGTATTTAGAGCACCATACCATAAAATGAGTATCTCCTGGGGGCGAACATTATTTAAGCCTGCAGGAGAGATTTCTGCTTGGTTTACAGAAGGTCAAAAGTCTTCCAGAATAAACAACCAGGGATGGTGAGGCCCCCGCATTCCACAAGCTGTCTGTGGGAGCTTATCTTGTGTTTTATGACCCTGGGAATTCTAGATGCCAGGACAAGCTTTCCGCCTTTTCTTGTTAAAATAAAGAAGCAAATGACCCCAGATGTTTGCAGTAAATAAGGGGAAGCCCTAGCAGTGTCAGAGATGGCTTTTGGTTGGAGGACCGAGGGCCAGCCCCTTTTTGAATGGATTAGATACAAGAGGATAAAGCTTTCTAAATAGAAGTTACAGATCAGATTTTGCTCTTGCAAACTCTCCAAAGATGTCTTGTACGTCTTTGCTTTCTTTCCTCCTATGTCAGGTAATGGAATGTATGTCTCTGTTGTTCTGCAGTTTCTGGTGTAGGTTTGTGCATTGTCTTATTTCTAAAGTGTATTCATTGTCTTATATTGGATTAAACTCTGTAATTCTGTGACGTCAACACGCAATGTTGGTTTTATTACCAAACGCAGCTCGCCGAGTGGACCTGGGGAAGGGAAGAATCAGAAGCCAATCTTTTTCCAAAGTTAACTATGTTAGAATATTTTCTTCCTTTGCATTACCTTCTCTCCCAGTCGTTCAAATGAAACCGTTTTCAAAGTGGAAAACAGTCCTAATTCCACATTCATCAGAGCTGGTGATACTTCAAACATTGATAAACTGCATCTAATGAGTGTAGAGCTTATAACATTTTTATTAATGGAGCAAAATGTTGCTTTTCTCTTTTAACAATGAATTCCTCTTATCAGTACGGATGCTCACATCGAACATAAAAAAGGGCATGCATATTGCATAGCACCAATGACACCAGACCAATAGTGTCCCTACCAAAGTTCAAATCAAACCTACGCCCTTGTATGTGACGAAATTGTTTTTATAAGCATTTTTTATTAAAGAATTATAAATACTTCGATAAACATATTTAAATAATTTTAGTGCCAATTAAGGCCTTGATTTAAAAAAAATGAATGATTTTTTAATTATTTTTATTGATCCGCGGAAACCCTGGTTCATCTCGCTCATGCTCTCTGCGATCTCCAAGAAACTCAGAGCGTAGCGGTCTGGTGCCACATCGGAGGATGTATGCTTTGCTTTGTGCAGGCGGTCTGGAGCGTCTGGATTTCGGGGTAAAACTCCTCTTGGACGCGATGGCGACTCTGCATCGAACAAGACGAACTCAAAAAAGAGATGCTAGCGGTAAATATATGTTCGATTACTGCCTGCTAGGCTAAAAGCAGCCTAGCCTAAGCTACGGCTAATAGCAGCCTAGCCTAAAGCTACCGCTAATAGTAGCCTTGCAAGAACAAGCTTTATTAAAGTGTATTTTTTGTGATTCACAGTACGCCGTCTTCACAACTCGGAGACTAATTGCAGGCGCTATGAACCGGAGCAAGGGTAAGATTTAAAGAATATGCTTTCATTCTGCGGTAAAAGGAAATGGATACGGATAGATACCGATGATCATAGCTGTACATTTTGTTTTCAGAGACTACAGTCGCCTCACAATGAGGCGGTGACCTCCTATTTGCTCGGAGCCATATCAGCAAGTCCAGATTTGCACGATGTTGATAAAGACGACATTGTGTGTAAGTGACTCGTTTTAATGTTTTCTCCTTCCTTGTTACTGTGACTTGCGTTTGATTTTTTATTCATACCACTCTCATTTAATTGTTTTCCAGCTGCCTGTAAGACGTATTTTCAGACGGTACGCAGGAGCTTCAGATATACGCAGCCAGCCAACACGTTGCGTGCGGAGGCTGCCAGGCAATCTGCTCGGAGTCGGGCCAGAAGAAAGAGGGTAAGACTTTATTTGGTGACTATTTTTCAGGTGCATTGATAGATGTGTTGTGTCCATACGCAGTGCGCTGATTCATTGTTTTTTTTTTTCAGCTGCTGAAAGCGAGGCAGAGTGTGCTGGCAGATGAGGAAGTGGAACTCTGGAAGTCCGCCACCATCGACCTCATGTTCGACGAAGAAGATGGCGTCGTTGGCGGTGTCTCTGGATAGATTGTACGGCCGCTGCCATTTCGTAGGCCGGATCTCACTGAACTATGTGTTAAGCTGCAGTCCCGGTTAGAAGCGATGCCGAAGTACAGGGCCACGCACAGTAGGCGTCTGCACATCGGACCTGCCTCGGAGGGAATGCTGCCAGTTACCTCCAACCCCGAGGAAGCAAACGGACCGTTCACAGACTTTTAATTTTTAGAAACGCATGTGTTTGGATACGCGTTGTATATAGTTGTGTTTGTTTTAATAAAGCTCTTTCTTTGCATAAACAGCTTCCTGGCAAATGTTCATTTCCTGTATAAATTCATTCATGTCCTTGATGGTAGCATAATAATTGTGTAGTAGTGTAGGATAACATAAATACACACCATATCAATGAATAAATATATGAATGAATAAATATCTATATATATATATATATATGAATAAATATATATATGTAAATTTATATGTAAATATATATATATATGCCAACCAATCACGAGCGACTTTACTTGTTTAAAAAGAAGTGGTTCCGTCCAATACTCAGTAAGAAAATTAAAGCCTGGCGTGGCCACGTGTGGTTTTGCTGCCAATCACGAGCGATTTCATTTGTTTGAGAATAGTGGTTTCAGCCAATACTGAGAAGGTTATTCAAGCCAGCCGCGCGGGTTTGCTGCATTCATATGCTAATTAGGGCCATTAGTACAGCTGATCGCTCTCCACATACGTCAGAGTCCGTTTCCGACAATTTGTGGCACGACAAACGCGGACAAGCACGGGTTGCAAATTGTCGGAAACTGACGAAAATCAGGCAGATCTGCGGGAGTTTACGGGGGTTTACGGGGACGAAAATCTCACTTTTCATGCAGTGATACTCATGAAATGACGAGCATTCTAGCTGCACATTTAATGTAGCTTAATTACTAGATTACTGTAATCTGGCCAGCAGCCAGACTAATACTCCATGTATATGTAGTATGAGTCTGTAAAAAGCAGTTAAAGCTTGATTTCAAAGGTGGGACTAACAGGGCTAGCATCATCAGGTTAGAATGTATAAGATAAATACAGATGTTAAACAAAAACTCCAAGCGACACGCTTTGTTTTGGTAATTGTGTAGTTAGCGAAAACATGTTGAATTGTCAAAGAAATTCTCCAGTGAACAATTTCTACCCGTTTTGCCTTAAGAATCTGAGGATATGTAATGTACTCTCTATTTGTTCTTAATTTTCATTGCAACATTGCTTCATTGCGATTGCCTTTTGTTTAATTTCATTGCATTGGAAGCTGGAATTTTTGAAGAAGGAGGCAAATTCCCACCTCCCGCTCTGTGATTGGCCAGATCTGGCTAGAGTCAATGGCTGTTTACCAGACTGAGTTAGTATTCTTGACCAGGATATACATTTAGCCAAGCATAATTATAAAGTGGAACAAAAACTATTTATTCCCAAATAAAAAAAAAAGAAGGTTTTTGCTTGCTCTTTACATGTGGAACACATCTTCAGACACGGGGGTGGAAAAATAATGCTGTTGGGATCCTTTTATGAATTAGGAAGGTTAAATACATATCCACGAAAGAATGAATCTTTTTTATTCTGAAAACCACTTCAAACCATGTGAGGATCTAGTTTCACTTAATATTTTTTGTTGGTACAATCCAAATATAATACAATAAAATGCATAACGTTTATAGATGTAATGTTGCCAAATGTGGAACATAACTAGGTTTATTGATATTTTTTTAAGCAAAAATACATATAAATTTTATAAAAACATGGGCACAGATCATTAATGCAAGCACACAAGCAAATATTTTATGGCACATATTTATTATTATAAAGCATCATAAATAAATTGTACAATAAGATTGTTATTTTCTGCATTATGAAATATCTACCTAAACCAAACTGAATTGGCTCTCTTGTGAACTTCACTGTATATCTCTAATCCACTACTGATGAAGGCACAATTTATCTTCATTAAGCGTCTCCCTGAAATCAGTTTTTTGAACTTGGGATGTCTGGTTGTAGTGGAGGCGACGGCGAACCGAGCAGTGAACATGATGTCAGTGCGGCTGAGGAGAGACATGGCGAGAGAGATGAGAGCAGAGAGCAGGAGGAAATAGATTACTTTGCCCGTCCTGATCCTTGTCTTTTACAAAACTTTTTGAATCACCACCCACAACAGAGCACAAAAAATACATTTGTGCAAAAGGTATTCACCACTAAAAATGCAACCAACAGGAGGTGGCTCACATATTGTGAGAAACGTCATGCTTTATTTTGTTTTTCATGTATTGCATTTAGAAAGACTACTGACACAAGCTCATTTATTACTGGGATGCCTGATTGGAGGCATGTGCACCAGCGCACAGAAGAGCATGAGAAGAGTAGCGTAATTTGTGTGGTTGACTCTCTCTCTCTCTTCATCCCTCCCTCTCTCCCTGATCTTAGAATTGTTGCTGTGCTTTGGTGGAGTTTACATTTTACAGTGTTAATAAATTAAGTTTTTGGAAGTATTTTAAGTGTCCACTCTCACTAATTTCCATGAACCTGGCCTCAAGGTATTGCACAGTTGGTATACACATTCAGTACACCAAAAAAAAAAAAATGTGGTGGGCCAGTCTAGTCCAAAATGCCAGGGCCGATTTTTTGTCCCAGTCCACCCCTGGTTACCCCTACCATTTTTTCCCCATAATACAGACGGTCAAGTGGAATATTCAAAACGTTTAATTTTTTTGTGGGTAATGATTCACATCAATATACTAACATCAAAAATGATAAGTACAGAATTCACGCTCTTTTCAGAGCAAGATTCTGTGTAATATGGGGTAAAGAGAAAATTACATGTCTCTCCAAGTCATCTAGGAGTCTTCACTGAAATCAAAGATAAATAACAATTTTAATAAAAACTTATAAAATAATCAATTTTATGTAGATATTAGTACTTGTAAATATCAATTTTATGCAGAATGTTTATTGATAAAAGTAGGTAAGTATGGAAAAGATTTATGCCCCAGAACTAAAAAATGAAAGGCTTTTATCCACTATAACTTTTATTTAGAAATTGCAGATGTTTAAATATATGTGTCTATTTGTTAGCAAAGGTTGTAGGGAAGTATATTTTGTCTTATATGGATGTTTTGCTGGTTAATTTTCCTGTTGGAACAGTTTAAATTGACCCTGAGGTTCTGATGCCTATCCACTATCCTGACTTCAAAAAGATTGCTTTGACTGTAGATATGGACGTATTCAGGCCAGTAGATGATCTCTTAAAGCCTTTTTCTGATTTACAAAGTTCAATGGCTCGCCCTTTTATCTTTTCAGTTTAAAAACAGCGCAGAAAAGGCCTCTATATTATGGTTAAGTACTTATAGCCCTTGGAAGCAAAAGCTAAACTTAAAAAGGAACACCAAAGAATTAAAGTATTCACAACAAAATGCCTAATTTATATCAATCTAACATTGACATATTAAGGATGCTAACAATTGTGGATACAGAGAAAATACTAGTTATCAAGGAAGGATTCATTTCTGCTTAAATAAATGTCTTAAATGGCTGCATGAAACATTAACCTGTAGATTTTAATCCCTCTGCTGCCATCTAGTGGTCAAACCATGTTATGAAATAAATATTCACGTCAACATCAGAGCAGAAATATTTAGTTTCCTTTTTTCTGTTCAAATTATTTCCCTCTTTGTGATTATGCATTAGTTAGGATCTTTCTCAGTGGTTTGGATTAAAGAAACCAGTCCTTGATAAGCCAGGAGTTTTCCTTATCTGAGGCTGGATTACCTTCATTATCTTCTTTCATTTTAGACTGAAATTAATCCTGAAAAACAGTTTTAAAAAAGGGAGGGCAAATTAATTTTTGGGTTCCAAAAGTCCTAAATAGCCCAAATGGAAAAATTGCTGGTTTTTTTTTAATTCTTATTGATTTCTTCCCAAAATTTAAATAAGCATTTTAAAAAACCCATAAAACAAAAAAGGGGTTTTTAGAATTTCCTTCTTTCATTTTGGAATTTTTGCAAAAATTTGAAATCTCCTGTCCGGGGTTATGCTGGAGAAACTAATTCCCTGCATTTGTTACTTCAAGGCTGGGGACAAAAGTAATTTTTTTATATCGGAAGTCCCCAAAACGAGTTAAAAGCCTTCAAGGGTTTCCCAAATTTCTGCAGCCAGTTTCGGGTTTAAATTTAAAAAAAAAAAGATTTAAATCTCCTATCCTGGCCCCTTTTCTTCAAATTTGGGTTCCTGTTAAATCCAGAAAAGAATTTAAAAAAACCTCCCTTTTCACTATAAAGCCTTAAAAAAGGCCAAACTCCTTTTGATATCAGAGATTTTTGAAATTTTTTCCTTATTTCTTAAAAAGAGCACTTCCCCTCTCGTCGCAGGTTTTCTAGTGGTTTCCCAGAATTTATAAAAAAAAATGGGTGGCAGATCCCTTTTTGTTATCAGGTCCTCTCCTGTGGGAAACCAAAATACCCCGTTTTAAAATGAGGAGACATCCTGTCAAATTTTTTAAAGGGTAGGGTTTAAAAATTTTTCCCTTTTTTTAAAGTTTATTTTTTAGAGCGGCTCAGGTTATCCTGAGCTATCTTATAGTTTTTTGCTGCAAAGGGTTAGACCCGCTGGAGGGCATAGGGACCCCCCCCTTTTTTTATTCTGCTTTAAATTTTCTCTTTTGTTCTCCTATTCGCAAAAATCGTTTTTTTCAATCTTAACGTTTTGCCCTCTCTGCTTTTCCAGAGTTAAAACCCCCTTTTCTCGTCTGTTTTTCCGTTTGGCGTGACCCCCATCCGGAGAGGAAATAACAGCTGTGCTGCTGCCAAACAAAACCCCCCTTTTTTTATTGATGCTGGAGGGGGCCCGTTTTTCAGTGGTTTAACCTGTTTTTTTCCCCTTCGGGGATTTGCTGGATTGCCTCTTCAATTTCCCCTTTAAAGGGGTTGGCTTTGGACCCCGTTTTGCCTGGCTGTTGTTTTCCCGGATAGGGCCCAAACCTTTTTTAGCTGCTTTTTTGCATCTTGCTTCTGTCTCCTTTAAACCCCCGTCGGGCCCAGCAGATGGCCGCCCCCACTGAGCCTGTTTTTTGTGGAGGTTTTTTTTACTGTTTTAAAAGGGAGTTTTTCCTCCCCCACTGTCACTCCCAAACATGCTTTGGTGAGAAAACTACACTGAAAAACAAGAGGGCAAATTTAAGGGGGGGATCTAATCCCGAATTTAAATGGCTGCCCCGGGGTTGTGTTTTGAGGTAGACATTCTTGCTTAAAAAAAAGTGATGAAAGTATTAAGACCTAAAAGGGTTGGGGGCTTTTTTTCCCCATAGACTTTTTTTTGTTCTCCCCTGAGCATGCGGGGGGTTCTCTTTCCCGGGGACTCCCCTTCGCCCACAGTCCAAAAAAAAAGACTGTTAGGTTTTTATGGCTTCTCCAATTCCCCCTTGGTTTTGGGGCACCAGCCCCCCCTTTTCCACACCGCTTGTGAAAGAAAAAAGGGTGGAAAGGATGGATGGAGGGGGGGACGGCCCGGGCGGAGGCGATGGACGGATATGAAGGGACGGGCGAAAGGGGCCGGGGGGGAGGGATGGATGGATGTTTTGAGACCCAGCCTTGGCTTTTGAAAGTTGCTATACTACTTAACCGGGAAATTTTTTTTTAAAAATGCCAAAAATTTTTAAAGGGTTTTACCTTTAACCAAAAGACATGATTAAAAAAACTACCAAAATTTTTGTTTTGTTTTAACCAAAAGATCGGGTTGGGACCCAACTTCACCAATCAAAGGGAAAAACCCAAAAATTTTTTTATTAAAATGACTAAAAAATATTTTCAAATTCCGTCATTCCAAAAGGTTTTTTTAAAAAAAGAAAACCCAATAAACCCAAACACTCTCACTGTCTGTTCAGCTTATGTCCCCTAAAAAAAGAGAAAACAAACAAAAAAAAACCTTTAAAAAAATTTCAAATTCTCTAATACAAATTTTCAAAAACAAAACCCCTTTCAAAGTAAATTTTAATTAAACCCCATTAAAACATTTCAAAGGGACCCTTAAAAAGAATAAAAAAAAATGGGAAAAAAGTTGCCCAAAAATCACAGATTACGTAAATTTTTTTAAATGTAGTTATGCACTCGGCCCCTTTGGTGGGACAATTTTCCCCATGAGTTCAAGAAAAAGAGTGATTCACTGAAATATTGAGATTTAAACAATCTCATTTTCCCCAAAAACCCCATAATTTTTAAACCCCTACATGCCGGACAAGTTTCCCCACAGGCAGAGGGAAAGATTCATGCCAAACACACAAGATTCACACCTGCACAAAGAAGTCCACCCAAAATTTTCTTTGGGCCCCTAAGCAAATTTTAAATTATTTTTTCAAAAAAACCTTGGGCTTTAAAAATTCAAAACCATTTTAATTTTAAAAAGGGAATGGTTTTTTATAGAAACAAAAATTCCCTTTTATAAGGTCAAAACACAAAAAAAATTACTCCGCTGGGATTAAATTATCCACAAATAAATTTTCTTTGTATTTGTGAAAATTGAGACCGATTTTTACCCCCAATATTTGACACAAAGGTTCAATGCCTCATGAAGGGGTTTTTATTTTCACCATCAAAAAATTTTTTATGGTTTTTTTCTAATTTTTTTTTTCTTGTTTTTATACTTGTTTTAAATTGGTTTTTCCCCGTTGGTGATTATTTCTATATTTTTTTTTTATTTTTTCCATCATGTGTTTCACTTTTTTCAAAAAACATTTTTTAAAAAAATTGGCCCTCCCGTCCCCAGCCAAAAGATTGAACCCCGGAACCGTTCCCCACCGAAAACGATACCGCCCTCATTTAAAACGCCACAAGCCAGCCCCAAAAACCCTTTTAAAGATCCCCCCTGGCCGCCCTTCAATGGTCCAAACAGCGAGGTCATCTGCTCCTGTGGCCTTTTTGGCCCCGCAAAAAGAGGAAATCTTTCCTAAAGAAACCCGCTTTCCCCCGGCTTGGGATGTAAATTAAAATTTTTGCTAACTTTGATATTTAACTGGCCGGGGCAAAAATAGTTTCTGTTTTATTTGGGGGAAGGGAAAAAACAGCCCCCCCGTTTTTAGGTAAACTAGGGCTGCCCCGTGAACTCTAACCACTGGAAGAAAAGGGGAAAAAAACGTCAATATGCGGCACGTTTGATTGTCCCCTTGGAAAAAATTTAGGGGTTTTGCGGCAGTTTTTTCGACAATTTGCAGGTTTTGCCGAAAAAACCCCGGGAAATTGGTCAGAAATTTTTAAATGGACCCCTTTCTTAGGCAATGTTCCCCCCCAAAGCCTCCCCCCCCATGGAATTTGGGGAGCCCTTTTAACCCTTTTAAATGAACATGCTGTTAGCTAAAACAAAAGCAAAATCAGGGGTTTCAGGGGGGGGTTTTTTAAACCCCCCTTTTCTTTTTTTCCCGAAAAAGGGAAAATACAAAGAGATCCCCGGTCAGTATAAACCTCTTTTTCATTTTAGCCCTTTAATTGATTTATTTTTAAATTTAAAATATAGAACCCCAAAAAAGATTTTTTTAGCTGACAAAAGCATACAAATTTTGAGCAGTTAAATTTTAAAAAAAAAAAAAAATTTTTCATTTAAGATAAAAAAAAAAAAAGTTGTCTGTCAATATGCTCCCAAATTCCCCAAATTTCTTAAGTGGAAAAGGTTTTTTAAAAATTTATCTGAGAAAGATTCACTTTTTTAAAAATGGCGCATTATCCTTTTTGGAAGTAAACCATTTAGAAAAATTGGTTAAAACTGTGGTCATAATTTTCCGGCCGGTCAAAAAATTTCCCCAATTGCAAAACGCACCAAAAAAGGAAAAAAAACATCGACCAAAAATTTTTGGTTTTGTCAAATTAAAATATTGCAAACAAAAAGTTTGGTGACTAAAAAATTACCCGGTGCGGTCATTTAAAAATTTGAATTTTCCCTGAAAAAGGGAATTGATTTCAATAATTTTCCCTTTAAAAAGTGAAAAAAAGTTTTATTATATCCCTACATTACATACAAATCAAATATTTCCGAAACTTTATTTTTTTTAATTTTGATGTTTTCAAATTTACAAAAAAATGAAAATCCCAAAAAACATTTTATATAGAAAATTAGGGTTTTTACGAAGACCAAAAAAAACAAAGGGGGTTTTTAGAAATGTTGGGCCCAAAAGGGAAAATAAGGGGAAAATGAAAAAGTTGAGCAGAAAAGCACTCAGTATTTAGTTGACCTCCTTTGGCCGTATTTTCTGCAAACAATGCGGGGGTGGCATGGAGTGAAACAGTCTGTGGCATGCCCAGGTGTTATGGGAAACCCAGGTTTCCCTAATTTGGGCTTTTAGCTCTTCTGAAATTTTTGGGTTGGTTTTATTGCCTTTTTCTTTTTCACAATCCCCCCTGATTTTTTTATGGGGTTTTTAAAAACAGGGGGAGGTTTTTGGGCCCCCAAATTTAAAAACAAGGGGTTACCATGGTCCTTCAACCAGGTACTGGTAGCTTTGGCACTGTGTGCAGGGGGCCAAAAAACCTGTTGGAAAAAAGAAATCTGCCCTCTCCCCAAAAAATTGGTCAGCCAGGAAGCATGAAGTTTCTCAAAACTTTTGGGAAAGGGGGCCTTTCGTTTACCCCGGACCTCAGAAAACACAATGGACCAAACCCCCAGCAAGAACATGCAAACCCCCAAAACCCCTCCTGACTTGGGAAACTTTAAAACTGGACTTTAAGCAAATGGGTGAAGTGCCCTCTTTTTTTTTCCCCCCCAGACTCTGGGGCCCTTTAATTTTCCCAAAAGGAAAAGCAAAAATTTTCTTTTTAAGAAAAGAACTGGGCTTTGGACCCCCCACCAGCAGTCCAGTCCTGTTTCTCTTTAGCCCAGGCAAAAACGCTTTTTGACGCGCGTGGTTCAAGAGTGGCTTGAACACCCAAAGGAAATTTCGACAAACAGAAACCCATGTCTTTTTTTACGTCTGGTTTGGGTGGTTCTTGAAGCACTTTACCCAGCCGGGAGTTTCCCCTCTTTGGGGAAACCCCCCACAATTTTTTAATGGGTTTTGTTTTACAATCCCTCCCGGGGGCGGGGTTTTCTCTCTTGCTTTTTACACTTTTTTCCCATCTTTTCCTTTCCCCCTTTGCCCCCTCTTTTTTAATTGCTTTTGGGCCCCTGAGCCCCCCTTTTGAACACCAGCCTCTTTACCCATTTACCTTTTGGGTTCCTTGCCCTCCCCTTTTGCAAAAATGTCCCATGGTCCCTCTTTTGGACAACTGTTTAAGCGCCAAAAATCTTTTCCCCCTGATTGTGTAAAAACCCAAAGAACTAGACTTGAAAGACCATTTAAAGGCCCTTTTGGGAGGTGGTTTGGGGTTAAAAAGGATTTGGATGTGGTTTCCAGGGGGGCCCTCAAAATTTTTAACCTTTTACAAATTCAATTTTTATATGATGGGAATTTTGAGTTTTTTATTTGTTGTCATTTGGGAAAACAAAACAAAAAAAAAAAAAAAAATTAAACATCTGAAATATAAGAGTTTGTATGTTTAAAATATGAAAATAATTTTTAAAAGTTTCACCCTTTTAAAAAGGGGAAAAACTGAAATCAATCAAACTTTTTTTATGGGGAAATTTTAAATTTTTTGGCCCCGCACCTGTAAAGCACCAAAACCCCTTTTTATAAAAAAAAAAAAACTAAAAACCGTTTATTTAAATGATTGGATCCAAATATTGGGGTTTTTCACCAACGAAAGGAAAACAAAATTTCTCATCCCCATCAAAAATTTAAATTTTTTAAACCCAGGGGGCTTAAAATTTAAAAAAAATCCTTTTAAAAGAAACTTCCCTTTTTACAGGAAAAAAAAAAGAACGGTTTTGGGGGGGTAGTGAACAATTCATTAAAAAAAAAGCCCCGTTTTTTTAATTTTTCCCTTATCCCCGTTACAAAAATTCCCACAAAAATATATATATATAATTTTTGGGGAGAAACGAACCCTAAGCTGGATGATGGGTGGGATTTTTTTAA
>NW_024038867.1:657500-906417 GCF_016077235.1 Cyprinodon tularosa | reverse complement strand
GATTTTTCAAAGGTTTGTGTTAACAGGAAATTGTTGTATCTCAAAAAGTTTTATAGCAATCCTAACCAAATTAGGAACATCTATTTAGACTTAGATTATAGTAAAGTCTGCCAAGTTTGGTGTGAATCTATGCATGTTTGAGCATCTTATGGGGTATTCAACTGCCTCAGTATATGGCATTCAAGTTTAAAGATTTTTCTTTCTTTAAATTATTTATTAAATCATCTAAAAAAAATCTAGGACATGCAAGATGTGTTTCTTGACATTTGTGATTTTTTTCGGGATTTTATTGCAAACTATGGATTTTTAATGATTTTTTTTGTTTTGAGTAGAGTCGGCCATTTTGAATTACATTTTACCGTGTTGTGAAATCACGGACCTCTTTTCAAAAAATTGTATAAAATCAGCCTTTTATCCAAATGAGCTAATACTTTCAAAATACGTTCTTTCCAAAGCCTGCTGTAAGCTGGTTACAATAGCAAAGCGCTTCTTTAAAGTCCGTCACTCTGATTTTTCAAAAGTTTGTGTTAACAGGAAATTGTTGCATTTCAAAAAGTTTTATAGCAATCGTAGCCAGATTTGGAACAGTTATTTATCATTTCATTATACTAAAGATTGCCAAGTTTGGCGTGAATCTATGAATGTTTGAGCATCTTATGGGATATTCCACTGCCTCAGTATATGGCATTCAAGTTTAAAGATTTTTCTTTCTTTCAATTAATTAGTAAATCATCTCAAACAATTCTAGGATATGCAGGATGCATTCCTGGACATGTGTGATTTTTTTCAGGATTTTACTGCAAACTATGGATTTTTAATGATTTTTTGTAGTTTTGAGTAGGGTGTAATACTGCTAACCATGGAGTTTGAAGGTGCTTTTTCTCCATCTTTTGAATATATACTTTTGACCCACCACCTGAGATGGCCGCAGCATCTATCTCACAGATGAGATTCATCCCCAGATATTATCTTTTATCCCTAGTTTAACCCTTCCTGACAAAAGCTGTGGTTGTCTCCGGCTGGTCCAGAGGTGAAGCGTGGCGCTTTTTCCGCTGGCCGGGAAGGTGCAAGGGGGCAGCGGTCGCTCACCTCCCGCGGTCGCGATAGGCCGAGTGGAGAAAGAGGAGGATGAAGAGGAGCAGCACAGCGTGATGAAGAGGATGAGGGGAAGCAGCAGCAGGCATAGGCTGAAGTGCAGGAGAATAGGCTGGGAAGGAGCGTGGAGCCGGCGGTCGCTTGGTTCCCGCGGTCGCGACATACCAGGCGGTGCGAGCTGCGAGGGCCGTCAATACCGCTCGCGGTTTTAATTGAAAATTGGTCTTTTCATCTATTTACAAAGGGCTATAAATATTGTACTTGAGACCTTCATAAAATTAAACCATTACAGAAAATTGCAATTTATAACAAACATCAAGGTTTATTAATAGGTCATATCGTTTGGTTTTTACTAGTGTTGCGCCGATGCCATTTTTTGACCCCGATACCAATACCTGATACCTGGCTGTGCAGTATCAGCCGATACCATAATAATGTAAAATAATTGCCATCATGGCTTTGTCGAGCTGCTGCCTACCTTTGTGAAGCAGGAAAAAATCTAATACAAAGTGAATCCAGTAGAACTTTTTATTGCCTACCAGAAGTGGGTGACAATAGTTGAATAAACTTATGGCTTCAAAATGGTATCGGTGCCCTATTTGTTGGTACTCGGCGATATTGATACCACCATTTTAGGGCAGTATCGGGGCCCCGTCCGATACTGGTATCGGTATCGGTGCAACACTAGTTTTTACTCAATGCATTTAGGTTTTTAGACATGGTAAATCAAACTTGCAGATTTTTCAAATCAATATTTAAATGTGCAATACAGGGGATTTTCAAAATTAAATGTTGCATTAATATTTTAAGAAACGGTATTCTGAGATTTTAATACACAATGGTCCCTGGTTTACAAATAATGGTTTTATAAAAGGTTATTTTGAAACTGGGTAGTAAATTCTTTATTTTTGAACGGAAATGGCCAGATTGGTTTTACATTATTTACTGTATAACTTGTCCTTTTTGTATTATATAGCCTTGTGTGTAGGCTTTTAATGTCAACTATCTGCTTGTGATCTGTCACACACCAATTTTTTCGGTAGTAGGATGATAAATGCACTTCTTATCTTAAGAAAATATAGAAACTTTACAGACTTCAAATGCTCCCATTCATTATGTATTTATGCCACCAGGAATTAGGTTAATCACGTGCTCATTTGAATTGTCTATCATACCACTGACAACATAATTTCTACTCCTGACTTGTTGATCATATGTATGAGAGGCACTTTCAGAATAATGAACAAACAAGTGATTAGAATATAAATATGTTAATCTGTGGTATTGTGTGCTGATTTCTTCTTTTTCGATCTCTGACATCCTGCTTTTGAATACAGAAAAATGCCGCAATCTGCATTTAAATTGAAAGCTATTAATCTGCATATTTCTGACTGTTACTCAATTAATCTGCCCTCTAATTCCTCCACCGCCAATCAGTAGTTATGTTGTGTAGTGTAACTGTTCGTGGTAAAAGAGAAGGCATTTTGGGAGATAGTCACGTAGGTCTGAGTATTGTAAGTGAGCCAATAGGATTAGAGTTGAAGGTTAAACAGTTAAAAGGAAATGAAATCGATGGTAAGAGGTAAAGAAGAAAAATTCCTGTCTTAGCATCTAAAAGTTGAGACAGAGGTCAGATGATCTCTAAACAGTTTCATCATTTCAGTAAAGTACCATCTGTCACATTCATTATGTGATGCCTTGATATCATTGTGTGATTATACTACGGTGAAGTGCTTAAAGCAGAAAGGAAATAAGGTGTCCTCGGATATAATGGGTTGTTGTAATTGGGTAATATCTACCCAGCATTTTTACTTATTTTACCACTTGGTTTAACTAAAGTTATTATAGTGGAATTAAGAAATTTATTTAGAAACTCAGGCAAGGTGGGAAGAAAAGAAGGGTTGTCTTGATATCACAATAGTTGGGTGTGGGTCAGGTCAGATATTTTTTAAATTCTTTTTAATGCGATATCATTTAAAGCTATTTATTGGTATGGATCCAAACTGTCATTATACTTTTGATTTTGATGATTACTAGTTAAGTTGTTGTCTACTCTTTTTTTTTTTTTTTTTTTTTTTTGGAAAGAAAATGTGGTACAGCAGAGATATAAACATGGCATCTATTTCACCTATCACCTATAAATAGCTATATATATATATATATATATATATATATATATATATATATATATATATATATATATATATAGATAGATAGATAGATAGATAGATAGATAGATAGATAGATAGATATAGGTATATTTATATATCTCTCTTTGAATAGAGATAAAGGGCTGGGGTTTCCCTGTGTTTAGGATGAAGATTAATGATGTGTGTTTTCCCATTTCAGACTAGCAACTTCTTTTTGTCTCCAAAAGAAGCGACAAGCAACAAATCTAGCAACTTTTTTCTGTGTTGTTGGAGACTGGTGCCAACTTAAAAAGCACCAATCATTCTGAGCAGGACCCTCTCTCCTGCAAAGAATTGACAGGCGGTCAGATTAAGCATTAAAGCGGTCCTGCAGTCAGAGAGTCTGTTTTTGGAGACGGTGCTGTATTAAAACACTGATTGCTCTCAGTTTGCTTTCTTCACCAAGCAGTGATGGTTGATGGGAGCTCCTCCATAGCACTGACTTATTATTCACCAATAATCCAATCAATTGTTTCAGCCCGATCATTCCTGCTTACACCTGAGACAAAGCTTCCGTTTTTTAGTGCTTGATTGGCAAAGTGACAGCAACTATTCCCTTTTTAGCTAATTTGTAAACCAATGAAAGTTGCTTTCAGCTGCTAGAGCTCTGACTTTATTTGGCCTTTCTGGAAATGAGCCTGAGAATAGAAAGTGAAAAATGTTTGTAAAACTTGATTTTGTTCCGCCTAGTCAAATTGCATTGTACGAGAATTGTGCCAGGTTTTCTCTTAGATATGAAAAGTTTCCTGTTAAAAATTATTCAATAGTCGTTTAACTAATCCTTGTATAGACTGAATTTATTCCTATTTATTTGATTTCTTGCAATTTTTTTTCACTCATAAAATAAAGGTTCTGTCAAAATCTGATACTTCAGGCATTCTTACTGAGTATTTTATTAGAAAGTATAAAAGCCACCTTTTTTTAAGACTGAGCTTTCAGTATATGTAAATCTCTCAAATTATTGATGCATTTACCTTTCCTTATCTTACCAAACCGTCAGGAGAACAGTAGTGCTTTGTGTTGTTGCTTTATCCGTGCAGTCCTCATCAAATGATTCATGTCAGTCCTTTTGTAGGTATTCTAGTGCACTTTTTCCTCCAACCCTCTCAACATCAGGTGAGATGCGATATTGTCATTCAGGCAGTATTCATCTCTTTTGTTAAACAGGGTCACTGTAAAGCCACACCCTGCATTTTAAGTCGGAAAGTATTGATTTCCTTTAATTGGATGGACAAATGAAAAGATACATCTGATAATACTTTCTAAGTGCTTTGTTAAGGCATCCTAGAATTTGTTGACAAGTTTTTTTGCTATAGTGCAACATCTAGTTTTTAAGGAATAAGCCAAAGTCTTTTATTTCCTTTTTGTTTTTCATAAAGCAGTTTTATATTGCCTTATGGTTGAAACTTGTTGATATTTGTCTTTACTTTAATGTCACCTTCCATGTTTTGCAAGCTGGCATTAACAGCTTTGCAGTTCTATTTGTGCTTGAAAAACATCAAGTAAAAAGTGCCTTGTTGATTTCTTTAAAGGTCAGATATTGTTTAAAACATTTTTATAGAAGTGAGACTGCAGGTTAGTATTGATAAGGTCAATATTTGAATAATGCTGAGGTTTCATTTGACCTTTTATTACATTTGAAGTGTGGTTTTAATTAAGAAAAATAAATGTGACCATGAATCATTTCTCAGATTTAGTTTGCTCAGACCTGTTTTAGAGAGACACTGATATAACATAGATATTTATTGCTTCCACACTTAACACTCTTCTTTAGCTGCATTAAACATTGCCAAAAGTATTGGGTCACACTAGTAAGGAGATTTATTCAGACTCGTCATCTTCCGCTTATCCGGTACCAGGCATCAGTCTCAGCAGAGGCTCCCAGACCTCCCACTCCCTCCTCCAGCTCAGCTGGAGGGAGCTGAGGGCTTCCCAGGTCACCAGAGAGATATAGTCCCCCCAGTGTGTCTTGAGCCATCCCCTGGGCCTTCTCCCAAGGGAGGCATCCAGGTGGCAACTAAAAAAGATGTTTGATGTACCTCAACTGACTTCTTTTGATTGCCCGTTTTACACTGTCCCTGTGAAACTTATCCGTACAGAGTTTTGACTGAGCTTGGATCAGTTAACCGTGCGGAGCTTGATTCTTACGACCATTTACACATCACGCTAGCATGTTCCTCGCCTCCTAGCAGCTCTCAAGCGGGAAAAAAAATGACAACACCCATAACATTCAGGAACTTACTTGCCTAGATAGCATCCTCTGCGCAAATTTTAATGTGAGCCTTGGTCTTGGCCTCATACCAGGTAGCACCACGCTCTTTTGATGCCATTTATTGTTAATAGGCTGAAAATAAGTTTGTGTTGTGAACAGTTGAAGAGATCTGTGAAATGCATAGGTATTAAAAAAGTCCCAGGTAGACTTTATCTCCAGCTTGAGGAGACAAACTGCTAATCTGCGCGGTTTGTGTGGTGAACTACTGTCCATGTTTAGGAATGACTTTCTAAAGGACTTGCAAATTAAGTGTCGAGGAATGTTCTAGATAATGATTACATTTTAAATGTTTGGCAGCTTAAAATTCCTGTGTTGGGTCCCTAAAAGTGTTTTTATGTGCACTGTATTCACACTGTATTGTATGGTGCAGTTTAATGCAGATATCAGCAGAATTGTGTGAATTTAATTGAAATATCAGAAATTTGTCATTTTATGTCATATCTATATGTCATATTTAAGATAAGATAGATAAGATAGATAAGATAGACTTCATGGATCTCACAGTGGGGAAGTTCACTTGTCAAATCGGCTCAATAGTTATATATTTATATATATTAGGGAAAGAACGGTTCACAAAATCCACGATTCGGTTCGGTTCACGGTTTCGTGGTCACGGTTTTCGGTTCGGTTTGGTATATGTTGATTGTCACATCCAAATTCCCATAAAAATTAATAAAATTAATGAAAAAAATCCAAAAAAATAAATGAATTGTAATTATTTGTAATGATCCGCGGAAACCCTGGATCATTTCCGCATGTTTTGCTGCTTTGAATTTAATCATCTCGCGCATGCCCTGTACGATCTCCAAGGAACTCAGAGCGGAGCGGACAGGAGCCACAGCGGAGGCTGTAGGCTTTGCTTTGTGCAGGCGGTCTGGAGTGTAGCGGAGCGCTGACGAATGTGGGATTTCGGGGTTAGCATGACATGTTGGTCATGTTGATGTTAGCATAAACAAAACGTGTTGCACAATGCTTGCACACTGTTGCACTTTTATCCACAACTTTCTTTCCGCCTTCATCATAGGTCACTCTAAATGCAAAGTGGTCCCATACAGCACCTATGCTGCTGGCGCGTCTTCCAACTCCTGTTCTTTCCCACTCGCCATACCCACACAATTCTCCACAACTGATTTTTTTTCTGCTACACCCGGCTACGCTGCTTCGCTTCTTCTTCTTTTGTTTACTGCTGGTGGTTGGCTTTGGTTGCAGTACCGCCACCTTCTGCTCTGGAGTGTAAACGCTTCCCCTATGAGAAAAAGGAGCCGCGCATGAACCGAACGAAACACACGCGAACCGAACCGAGACAGTCGAACCGAACGGTTTGGACGGTTTTCATAAACCGTTCCATCCCTAATAAATAAATATATATATATATATATATATATATATATATATATATATATATATATATATATATATATATATATATATATATTAGTGCTGTCAAAATTATCGCGTTATTATCGCGTTAACGCGAGGCCATTTTAACGGCGATAATTTTTTTAACGTGAGATTAACGCTATGTGGTTTTATGGTAAAATTTTCCAAGTACATCCCGCTGCAGCCTGCGAGAAGGCGGGGCTATTTTCCCCCAGTGTATGCATTTCTCATAGGCTTCCAGAGCGGAGCTCCTCAAGGAAAAAAGACGCTCATACACTGGGTGACGCTAGTGCCTTTTCTTTAAGCCCCACCACCAACAAACAAGTTGAGTGTCTGGTAACTAGTAGCAACCTGAAATACGCTGAGAAAACAGATTACTGAGGTGAAATGGAATCTGCTACGACACTCTTGCTGTCACAGGTCGGTATCGTGTGTGTGTGTGGGTGGGTGTGTCTGTGTGTGGGTGGGTGCTTGTGTGTGTGTTCTCATTTTTGTTGAGTCTGAAAACTAACTTTCATAGACTACCTCCATCTAGTGATGTCGGTCTATTGATTTTGATTTATTGATTGAAAATTGTTCATTATTATCTTGGTTAAATAACATCTAATGTTAACTGTACTACATTTTATAGCAGTAGGGTAAAATGCTTGTCTTTGTTCAAAAGACTATATTAACTGTAAAGACTGTCTTTTACATCAGCCTGTTTTCAGGGCCTTTTTTTGGCTACATATTTGTTATTTTTTGCTACATGCCTTCCCATCTTCTTGCCATATGTTTCTATGGCATAAATCAGTATCTGTGACCTGTTTTCATTTTAAAAAAATAACATTGGCACAAACCTAGCCTGTATGTATTTTTTGTATGTCATCGAGAGTATTTAAATGATTTTCAATCAGGAAAAAAATTTGCGATTAAAATGCGATTAATCGCGAGTTAACTCAGGCATTGATGCGATTAATCGCGATTAAAAAAATTTAATCGATTGACAGCACTAATATATATATATATATATATATATATATATATATATATATATATATATATATATATATATATATAATGTAGAGTGATTTGTATCTGCAATGTTGAGTTTTGCTGCTTCTAGTTTCTTTCCATCACCATATGTAATCTTGAGTAGCCTTTGTTGGGCCATCTGTATTTGTTGGCATGCACATTTGGCCACTTGAAATCAAACACAGAGTGGGAGTTTTAGTACTTCAGCAGACTTTCAGCCTGTTATCTTAGTCTTTCTTTCCAATTGACTGTGGGGGTTCTCACAGTTAGCTCAACCCCCATAGGCCTACATCAAACAGTCCAGTGTGTCTTGCACACACCCACTCATACGCCGTCTGTTTCCGAGTAAAGACTTCTACATCAAGGTGTTTCAGACTCTGAGATCTCCATGGTAACTGGTCGCAGTGTTTTTCTTTGTGCCTGATCAATGTTTCAGAGGCCTTGGCAGTCTCTAGAGCTTTCTGCACACTTGTTTGTTTGTGCACCTGTGCTGAGAGTAGCAAGTCTGAAGATGTGTTGTAGCTCTCAGACAACCACATGGGGGAATTCAGCACAAGAGATTGTCCAGGAAAAAGAACCATGGAGTGAGGGGTAGGATGAAGAGATGGGAAGTTGTCAAGAGGGAAAATTGTTTGCCTGAGAGAATCTTTTAACTGCTTTTTATATGGTGAGGCCAGTATAATAGAACGTCAGTTTTGAATAAAAGATGACCACATGACAAGGTTAACAAATACAAAGGTGACCTATCTGAGCATAAATGGTTTAAATGTATATAGGACAAATCTTAGGCTGACAGCTTAGAATAAGGTTTGCTATAACCATAGCATAATTTAGTCATGTTCCAGTCATTGGAATATTGTTGAAAGGTCTATTTCTGTAACTCATTTGAATAAGTGAAGCACATTATGTAAATTAATTACTCACAGATTGATGTTTTAAAGCTTTTATTTCAGTTAATGATAGCAGTTTTTGGCTTACAGCCAAACAAAAGAGGATATTTAACATTAGAAAATGTCAGACCATTAAACGATGTTAATCCAGAAATGTGAATTTAATAATCAATAGTTTTAATACTTGCCTATTGGTTACCTTTAAAAGGTACTTTTAATCCCAGAGAGGAGCCAAATCGGAAGACATTCTCTGATTTATTGAAAATGGCTGTATACAGTAAGCTATTAGGCGTTAAAACCTACATATTTGTATATTAAAAACTGCTTGAATGGATTTGTACACAGACATTTACATTTCTAAAACTGTACAAATATACTGAACAAAAAAGTCCTCAAAATCAATTAAATAAATGAAATATTGTGAGATAAATATATCTGCTTGAATAAATATTACATAGATTTTTAATGTAAAATGAAATTCCGTAAAAATTCAAAAAATATCCACTGGACTTGGTTTTCAAGATTTGAAGACGTTTCGCCACCTCTCCAGGAAGCTTTCTCAATTCAAATGATGAAAAAAACAAATGAAAAGTAAAATGAAATTGTGAAATGACTAAATGGAAGTACAATTCTCAGCTTATTATATGTTTTAAAATAAAAAGGATGAGACTTGATTTAAAAATGTATCCCAATAATAGAAATTATTTAAATTTTTTTATTACAGAAGTTTCTTCTTTCATCTGCTCTATTTTAAAATCCAAAAAACGAAGTCCTTTCAAATCTGGATTACATTATTCTACAGTAAAAGGAGAATATTTCCAACTCAGTTTGGGATTTTTGAAAGAATCAATCATAATCAGTGCAATTAAAGTGGGGCCTGCAAGGGAAATACATTTTAACCTAAAAACTTGTAATGTAAAAAGAAGATACTCAAACACTTAAAGCTGACAAATGGACTATAGAGTTTATGTTTAGGAAAAGCCCAGAATGTTCCTCTGTTTTTCAATTCCGTCTTTTCAGGAATAGAGCCGTAATCTTAATACAGTAATACATTGGAATCATTATATTTTTGTCCAAGGTTATCATACCATCAGAGTTTCATATCACCCAATACCTTATACCCTAGTTATTCTGTTTACATATAATGCATACATCGTGTACAGTATATGGTTCAACTTAGTTTGCCCAATGATATTCCAACTAAATGAAGTGTTAAGAAAGGGTTGGTCGTCTAATTTATGAGATATTGGGTTTTATCATTAAAAACTTTGTTTTTTCTAGATGTTGGAAAAGTAAAAATTCTTATAAGAGGATTATGCAACCTAACCATTTTTAATTCCAACTTCATAATTTTGCTTCTGTCATGCAAGTCAAGCTATTATGTTAAAGTCTTAGTTATGTTAAAGTACACAGTGTCACGTTTAAGCCCTCTGTTCATTTATATGCACATTTATGCAAAAAAATAAGTCTTACAAATAAAAAAAACAATATTTTAGTATTGAGCTTGATATATTGGCTTAAAAGACTGAAGGATACTTTAAATTGGAAGTCCAGTACAAATGGGTTTAAGTTTAAAGCGCTTACCACAAAACCGCAACAAATCCAGCTCGAGACTTTTGTTGCATATCATCCTCCCTTTCCCTAATATACTGTCCATAAGTTTTTAATTTTAGACTTAAAAAAAGTGTTTAAAGGAAAAACAATTACTGTAAAAGATTATTGTCAGGTTGTCTGACTTACAAGTAAGTATCATGGAAAGCTTATGGTGATACTAAACTAACCTTAGGAACAACAATAGCACTTTCCTTTTCTCCTCAAATTCTGCAAACACATTGGTCCTTTTCCTCTCACAGTTGTTCTGATGAATTTTAGCAGATATTCAGCATGGTGCTGCTGCTACTGCTGATAGCATCATGATTCAACCAATGCAGGTTGTTTGACATGCTGCTCTCAAAGCTAACCAAAACTAAAACCAGCTGAGATCAGCCTAAGTTTGGATTGAATACTGATTGGTTAGCTTTGCATGTGTTTTATTTAAT
Source organism: Cyprinodon tularosa (assembly GCF_016077235.1). Classification (NCBI taxonomy): domain Eukaryota; kingdom Metazoa; phylum Chordata; class Actinopteri; order Cyprinodontiformes; family Cyprinodontidae; genus Cyprinodon; species Cyprinodon tularosa. The sequence goes on along the minus strand of NW_024038867.1, from coordinate 895,538 downwards.
AGTGACTCATTTATCACAAAACACTTCAAGGATAAAGAACAGGTAGAAAAAACAACAAAATAAGAGAATTGGGTGTTATTGGACATGGTGTCTCAGTATCTGCAGAATAACTCTTGTGCTTTTTAGATCAACACCACTACAGTAGAAAGGAAATAACAATCCCCTGGATTTCAGGATACACCCACAACTAAAGCTGCTTTCACACTGGTTTCCGTCTCACCATGTATGCTATAAAAAAACAAAAAAAAAACAGACTTATGTTGATTTGAACATCAACATGTTTGAGGTACATCTGTATACTATATATTTTTAACATAATCAACCCATACTCAAAATTAGATTAAGTCAAGTTTCTCATTTCTATTCACATTGATATATTAAAGGATCAAATAATCATAGAAAAATGTTTATACATTATGTTGTTAAAGGGTACATTAAAATATGTGTCAAATCAATCTGAAATTAAGGAGTGGCTTTTAAAAGAGACTGGAACACTTCAGGTAGAATTTTCCAGCATGTTCAAGAAATCTGAAGCAACACCGGGGCAGTATTTTGTTTAGCCATTTAAACAAAAGGCTCATTTGCAACAGTAGGACATCAATTTTAATTTTTTTGACCAACTCTACAGGATCGTTTGTGAATCCAACTGGACATACGAACAGTGCTGCCAGTCCCGCATACAAGCATGGTAGTGGAAGCATAACTGCAGCTTTTGGGTGTTTATGAAACGGAATTCGCTAGAGATTTAGAGAGTTGTGGATTGCAGCTGGAATTAGTTTTTCATGAACCACCACAGATGTATCTATAGCATAAAACTCCTTCTGTTAAGCTGCTCTTTATCCTGAAACATCAGAAGTAAGAAAATAAAGAACTGGGCTGTCAACAGTGGTGCTTCTTTCAGATAAATGCAGGTTTTCTTTTTCAATATGAAATCAAGGTCCCAGAGTCTGGAGCAAAGCCCATTCTAGCTCAGAATCCAAGACTCTAGAGGTCTCAGTGAAACTTCTACTCTCAATGAGCCATTATATTTGCTGGTGATGGGTCACTATGTTAAGGTCCACATCAGCCTACTACAGGAGCAGCCATCCAAAATGGCCCTTCCCAGTCAAAGGAGGCGCGCCTGTAATGCCCCAGGGATTTTCTGTCTCAATAGCAGTCAGGATTGCAGCTGCAGTAGAGAAATATTTAATATTGCGCTTTATAAAAATAAACTGTTTAAAATCGCTGCTGTTGGAGCTTTTCTTTAAAAAAAATAGTTTTGCATCACATCCATACGGTTGTTATAGTTGTATCTGTTTAAACCTGATCAGGCTGACCCTCTTAGTCGTGCCTTTAAAATCTATCTCTACCAGCTCTTTACCAGACTGATGCAGCGTTAATACAGCAAATCAGTCTGGCTGGCCAGACGGGCTAGGACCTAGCTGCTTCCTGCACTGACCAAATCCACAGAGTCTGTAAAATATCATCAAGAGGAAGATGAAAGACACAAAACCCAATGAAAGCTGCTATTAAAGGACCCTGAGGTGATCCCCTCCATGGCATTGATGCTTTTGTGCTGCAGAAAAAAAAACTCTTTTAAGTTAAAGAACATCATAATGCTCTGTTGCTGCTTTGAATCCACCTCTTAAAATGTTTTAAACATTTATTCATTTCCAGTGCAAGCGAGACACAGACCACACTTACCTCCTTTGATAATCCAAAGCAGGTCAAATTTTGTCACTTTGAGACGTCAGATTCTTTTCATTGGATTTAACCTCCAAATGTTTAATGCAAAAAAAAAAAGAAGAAAAATAAAGGGTTAAAAATTTAATACCCAATTAATAGTGTAATAAATTAATTGCACATTTAATTTTCAAGCTCAAAAAATGGATTTGTTAAAGTTTTCTGTAATAAGACACTAAGTCTCATTTATAATTAATCATCTTGGCTAAAAGGTAATTAAACTTGCACCATAAGTCTTCAGGACAATTTCCTCATGCTGCCTTTAAGTGGAGGCTATTTATTTCACTTTTTGTCAATTTTTTACAAAATGGTGGGGAAAAACAGTTGAGTCAGAAAGTTGACAGTCGGTGCCTTTTAAGCACTTTCCACACCGCATTTCCATACCCAGTTCACCACTGTGCACTCAGCTAGCAAATGCCATTAGTTCAAGAATCCCGTCCTCTCATCCATTAGAGGTTTGCGATGGGCTCAGCTGAGTTCTCTGTTTCAGCTTCCTGCACTTCAACTCAGAACAAATTTCTAATGGTAAGGCAGAGTGAAATGTAAAATCAAATGTATTTTTTTTTAAAAAGGTTGCTCTGTTTGAAACCCCTCTCCCATAACAACAGGTAGACATTTACTGATTGCGTGTCCTCTCTCTGTCACATCTACTGCTTTTCTTTTGCTCTGGTCTGTGGATCACTTTTACTCTGTATTTTCTCACGACCTGCTGTTCTCCTTGATAATTAAACTCTGTCTCTGAATCGTGCTGAAGCAGGAGATCCCTCAGATATCTCAATATGTTCTCAGTATGTCATGGGACTTTGCTCCTCACTACCTTTCCTCCCTCCCTGCATTGCTTTAATTACTTTATCTCCCCTGTTTCCTTCATCCCTTCCTCCTTCACTCCATCGCCCCAAGCTGCTCCTCATTCCTTTTAATTAATCCACACAGATTTAGACACCCGTCCCCTGCTGTGGTTGTGTACACACACAACACAACAAAGAAACACATTTAACAGCTCCCCTTTGACAAGCACAGCTTCAGGTGATCTTGCTTGATTTTAAGTTTTGGTGGAAACAGATGCCTAATTGTTGGATGTTTTGTTGGGTTTTGTTGATGCAGGGATCCAATGGAAGCATGCAGCTCATGGAAACGGAGTTCTCCAAAACTCTGGAAGAGATGGTGACCCTTCATCTGCACACCCAGAAGAGCATTCCTGCCTTCCTCTCTGCTGTGACGCTCGACCTGTTCAGCCGACAAACCATCCTCTGAAACTAGATCTGACATAAAAACATAACCTCGGAGTAGCTGGGTTATTTCATAAAACAGGAAAGTTACCATTACCATTGTTTCTTTTGATTTCTTTTTCATCTTTCTTGTAAAACCCTATGTAAGATTGCACCCCTTTTAAAAATCTTTGAAATAAATCTTCAAGAAGAGCAATTATTGATACATTTATCTCTCCATCAAAGAAAAAATGGAAGAATAAAAATGAGCTGATTACTAACACCACAACTTCCCCATCGTGGGACAATAAAGGGATTTCATTTTTCTTTTCTATAATTCACCCAATGTATCTCTTTGCTCACATTATCACCATTATGACCCATTAACACCATCAACATGCCAACCAGTTGCTGGACATTTCTCCCCTTTTCCATTTTGGCACTTATTATTTTATATCAGCAGGATTTCAGTACAAAATGGAGTCATCTTTTTAAGGACATGTCAGTGTGTTGATGCTTTTCTGCAAGGGGAGCCTTTGTAAAACTGATTTCTATTCTTCACTCTAGCCCATTGATAGTATGAGGTGGAGTGCCACCGGCCGCCATATTGGTGATTCGCCTGTTTGTATGGTAAAGCCTTCCAGAGCGCCTGGGACCAGGCTACACGTGATACAAATTAACAAGTGAACTGTCAGTCAGGGTCACTGCTGCTAGCTACTTTTAGACACAGCAGGCAAACCTGTGGCAAGCTGGGCGATGGGAGAGAAGGAGAAGACGATGAGAAAAAGAAAGCAGAGAAAGTTTGGACTGCTGGATGAACTGCGGTGAACTGGTGACAGAAAAGTAAAATGGTGTGCTCAAAGATGACCCTGCACATTATGAGTATGTTTGGCTCAACTTACTTCTCCATCATGAACATAATCAAAACTAAATCAATCCAGGCTCAAAATGAGCCCCATGATATGTGCTTTAGAATGGCCTTGTTGCCATTCAAACCCAGGTTTAAAGCCTTGCAGCATCAAACCCACTGCTCTCATTAAGCCATTAAAAAAAAAAAAGTTCAGTTCAAATGTTTTATAAAATATGTGAACAAGGAAATTGTCTATATACCGAACGACGATTCTCTACTTCAAAAAACACTTTAGATTTAAAAAATGAAAAATGTCCTATTTTATTTCATGTTATATTCTGTTTAAAATAACAGACCTTTACTGGTTGTTGATTTTCTTTATTCGGACCCTGCTGATTTTTAATTGGGTACCCCTGGCATAAGACAGCAAATAAATTGTTGAATATCTCATAGAAGTTGTGAGACTAAGGGCTTTTTTTTTTTTTTTCTTCCAGATCCTCTGGTAACCCTGTTAGCCTGCATGGGGTCATCATTTTCTTTTTATTATAAAGAATTACAAAATTCAAGCTCTACCAAAATACTACAAATTTGTTGTCATTGTTTCTTTTTTTCTTCAGAAGAATGATTATTTAATATGAACAGAAATGGTTCATTACCTTCAACTATGTCCATATCCAGAGACCCAACTTCTGTATAAAACCTGAGGCAAACTGAAGAGATGGGAGTACAGTAATTGGCCATCCAAACTATATGGTTTAAAAGAAATTATATAAATCTGTGTTTTTTTAAATGTACTTCATTTTTATTTTTTTAATGTCTCGTTTGCAGGCTTACCTACACATTTGTCTTCCATCTATGACCGGAGTGAAGGCAAATATATAAAAGACCTTTGAAAGAAATCTTTATCATCCTGCTGTAATTTGGCTATTGATGTCAGGATTACCAACTTCCTTCTCACAACATTTAAAATTTAAGCTGCTGTTGGAATACAGAAAAAAGAAATTAATATTAGATTCATCCTAAATCTACCAAATTATTAGTTTCATTGTATTCAATAAGAGCGAGCGGCTTCCTGTTCTGAGGCTGGCAGTATTTTTGTAGTTCTATTGTCACAGAAGCAGCACTGCACCCTGTTGATTTCAGTAAGCTGCTTATTTCTTTTTTTCTCAGACTGTTAAAAATATATGAAAATATAATTGACACGAAACCATCTGAGGATATAAGTTAAGGCGAAATACATTGAGGATTGTTTGGTTCTTCGTTTTCTTTTCTTTTTTTTTCAAAAACTTCTGCAAGAAAGTGAAGAGTTGAATCACTTATCATTCTGTCACTGGAATGCTGTTTTATGTAGGCGTCATGAATCTGTTAAACCACGTCTGCTTTAAAGTGTGTTATTAGTCTAAAGCTGCAGGTTTGTTGGCGTTGTCCAGCCGTGTTTGAACCTGCTGCTGGCTTTTTCTTGGACCTTCTGCTCGCCTCCACATTTAAAGTAATGCTTCTGGCACATTTTATTTTCTTCTCCTATGAGAGATTTGTTTCATAACAGCACTGCCTGCTTTAGACAAAATGTCACATTGTGACAAGGCTTGAAAGCACACATCAGTGGCTGTAGGTAGCGATTGTGTTTGACATTTTTAGATTTGTTGGATCCAAAATTGCCTCCTGTTGTAACACAAAGTGGAATTAGGGGTCTAATTTAGTTTAAATGAACTGTGAATAATTGGTGTTCTGGCTTCTGCTAATGATGGAGCTCAAGTATAAACATGAGAAGTTAAATCTTCTCTTAATGATAAACTAAAATAATAGAATCAAACACAAGAGGTTAAGAAAAGGAACACAATCGATCTATAGCAGTAAGTAAGCTGGGAGTAAAATCACTTATGGCAATAATATAAGAACTCCAGCTGGTGCAGCCATATGTCTCATGAGAAAACGTTTTCCTAGCTTGGTACTGTACATGCCACACACTGTCCTTGTTTTTCCTTGGCTCTCTTATTTGTTTCACACACTCATTCATTTTAATCACGCAGCACATCTCCTGAACAGCCTGCAGCTCTCGACTGGAGGTCACATTTTGGAGGAGAAAAGCTATTCAGCTCATTTTATTTCATCTGCCATTTGTCTTCTTGTGATGTTTTAACTATCACCAGTGTATGGATCCAACTTCATTTGATTTTAGATTTGAAATGAAAATATCAGCCAGTAAATATAGCAAAAAAAAAAAGACTGGACTTGAAATTACTTCTATGAGAACATTTTAAGCTTTATTGACTCATATCAAGTGCATAGCAATAAATGTCAGGCTGATGTTAGATGATATGAATAACATGACATTATTTCGGCTTCATTTTGAGGTGCTGTGGTTTAAAGTCCACAGGTTAATAAAAAGGCCATGAAAGCGTAATAAACGGCGTCCTGGAAAGTTGATTTTGAGGAGACCAGCTATAATCTCCCACAGCCTCTGTGATTTGATGATTTAAAAAATGTTTCACAGGAATAGAAATCTTTACAACCTGGGGTCCCTGAATAATGGGCTCTCTGCACAGTCTTTTAAAAACTTCTGTTAACAGTGCATACATATTTAACAGGCCTTGCCAACTTTGCACATAAAAACTACATTTTAAATCACCCCTCTGCAAAATAGCTCAAAAACATTCTGACTGGATCCCCTGTATTTAGCTCCGCCCATCCTTGTTGACCATCTACCCTCTCTGCAGAGATCCTCAGTTATGGTATGTCAGTATTTTAATGGTAAACTTGGCAAACCTGTCCTTCAAGGGAGATTAAGAAATCCCATGTACAGATTTCCAGTAGCAGTGGAAAAAACATTTGTTGGAAAAAGGGGTCTTGACTAAAAACATTTAGATTTGTTGAAAATCACCACTTGTTCTCAACTGTCCACAGTGAACCATGGTAGCAGCAGCAATAGGCTACATTTCTAGGTAGAAACAAAACCGATCAGAGTTGATGGGAAGATTGATTCTATCTTAAGAGAAAACCTTTAGAGACTAAGGCAGAGGACAAGAGCCCTCATGCCATTGTAGATGCAAATGAATGCTTTAAATTTAACAGTTCAATTATCAGAGATTTGAATTTAAGACTCTAAAGCTTTCCTAACAAAACTATGGTTCCTCGACTGATTGTCGATGTTTGAGTCTGTTTTCCCCCCCAAAATTATTTGACACTTCGGTTTGTTACAGATCTTCTAACCTCCTTACCAGACCCTTAGTCCCCTCACATCTATTATTTATAAAATAGCCCCCTAAAGGAGGCGGTTCCTGACAGACCAGGGTACATGCTGATTCAGCAGGGCTGTTTTTATATCCCATAGCAACAGAACTGGTTGGCTTCCCAATATCCAATGTTAGGGACATTTTTAACATAATGACCAGGATATAAAAATTCTGCAATTTATTAGCAAAACAAAACTGATTTGGGGGTTAAGGTCTTTGAAAAAGATAGGCCTGAAACAATAATCAGATTAATCATGATTAATAAATTATTGAAGTAATTGTCAACTAATTTAGTAATCGTTTAATTGTTGAATGGAGTGTAGAGACTATAAAACACCTGCAGCCCCTCCTCCACCATCGTAGCTAAACCTTCATCAGAGTTTCATTCATTCATAAACTCTTACTGCGTTCCCTGTCTCATCTTAGCCGGGCCGGGAAAAGACCGCCACGGTGAGCCTGGTTCTGCCAGAGGTTTCTTCTCAACAGGGAGTTTTTCCTCTCCACTGTCGCTTCATGCTTGCTCATCATGGACACGTTCTCCCAACCTGTGTTATCCAAGCTGGACTTCCATCTTCCAGGTCCCTGAGTGAAGCTCTAGTATCAGTCCACTGGATCTCCCTATAAAGCTCAGCAGACCATCTCACTAACCAGCAGTCTACAGACTGACCAACTTCATCTATCTCCACTCCACCACCAGTTTCAGGCCTGGGGGGAACAGCCCTATTTTTTGCTCCTGTTCATGCATATCTATCAAAATTGAGCGCTATGTTTCCTGCAGAGGTCTGAGCACCAAAGACAAAGTAATTGTATCAATAAATTTCTCCGAATGGTCTTTTCTCTTCGTGTGAGTTTTTCAGATTGAAATGCCTTTAGCTGACAGAGCAACCCACTTGAAGCGGTAATTATATCCAAATAGTAAAAAATATTTAAACATTTTGCATTTAGGATAAATTGTATGTCAATATCTATCCAGAACTCCTCAAGTGGAAACATTTTTGTTTCACCTGGTTTACTTCTGTAAAGAATCTTCTTTAAGGAACTTTTTGCTGTCCGATTAGTAATCGAAATAATAATCAACAGATTAATCTATTTGCAAAATAATTGTTAGTTACAGCCCTGGATAAAGAACTAAAACACCCCTCCTTAAAAAGTCAGAAAGGAAATTATTTTAGAAAAATTATTTTATTAATTAATTTATAAATTATTTTAGAAAAAATTTTGAAGACCTTTAAACAGGCTGAAAAGTTAAGAAAACAAGAATAAGGTAACAAGAATAAGGCCTGCAATCTTGGATTGAAAATCTGAAAAATAATTCATGACTGATTATGTATTTTTATGTATTGGAGCTTTGATAGAGCTTATGGTGTTCATTGTACACAGTATATTATTAGATCTTTGTAGATTTGATGCATGCTGGTTTGATGAAACTGAAGTGGTCAGACCAGGTTATTGTGGTCAGTAAATCACAATGTGAGAAGCGTTTTTCACAGGGCACCTACCTGCAATGTTTTCATCTCTCCTCCAAGGACGGTGTCTGATCTCTTTTGGCACTACTGTTGGGTGAAAGATAACAGCTTGAACTCCTGAATCCTTCCATCTGTATGTGTGAAAAATAAACGTATTTTTTGGAGAAACTAGTTTGCTGGAGTGTTATTGTTTATACATAAAAGCCCTTGCTACAGGCAAAGAGAAGCTGGGTTCAACAGATTGCAACTGTTCTTTTAAAGGCTCCTGTAGCATGTTGATAAATACTTCTATTTAAAAAGAGAGTTGATTTATATGATAAAATAATGTAGAAAAATTTAATCTACCACCACAGTTGCATACATTTTCCATTACATACTTTTTATTTCCTTAGCTCCCTCTTAAATGGCTTTCTCTTCATCTTCATTTTCTTGTTCTTTTGCCTTTCTTATTCCTTTCTTTATCTTTATTTCATCAGCCCATCATCTCCGAGGCAAAAACAATTAGTGCACCCCCGATATCTCATTAACTATAAATGAGGTGTTGGAGTGAGCTCGCAAATGAGCTTGCCGTAGCTTCAGAGCTCATACACCAGATTTCCCGCGACCATACATGCCAGTCCTCATAAACTGGTACAATCTGTCCTGAAAGGCATATTTTAAACCAAAATATGCAAAGTCCTTTCAAGGCAGTCTTGAATCTTTAAAAGCAATCCATGTTGTAAAGGGCAGGGTGTCTATCGTTCACCCTTCTCTTCAAGAGAAAAAAAATCTAGATAAATGGGACCTGCTGAGAGTAGACGTACCCTCTGCAGAAACTAGTCTCAGCAGGAATCCAGATGAGCTTATAGGACAGCATGAGAGAAGAGACGCAACCTGTCACTGCCTTCTTTAATCTCTTATCCCTCTTTTCTTCCCCTTTTTAACTTCCTCACTGTACTCTCCACCTTCCAGCTTGTGCTCATGCACTAAACCATGTTTTATTTTTCTCTTAAGGGAGTTTTTCTTTTACCGCTCCCTCCAGTCTTCTCTCCCTGTCTAACAGCCAAACGGAGAAGATGCAGCTGCGACACTTCAGTTCAGATCTGAGATTCTTTTCCTGGGGCTCTTGTGTAGAGTAAAAGTTGCAGTATAACAAATTCTCTACGGAGTGTTGATGAAATCATTCTACTGTCCTTACAGCATGATATATTGCAATATCAGTAAAAAATTAAATAAAAACGTGTAGCTTTTTATTACAGCCAAATAAATTCCACGCACCAGAATCTCTTTTTGAAAGACTCATCTAATTAATATTTTCTCCCTTCAACCATTTTTCCATTTAATAGAATATTATTCTTTACTTCTAAAATAGGTCCCATATAATTGTAAGTACCAGCATCATGTCTGTAGCAGAAAAATTAATTTGAAGACTCAACTGTGATTCATCTGACTTTGGGGAAATGATCACTCACAGTGGAGCTGAGCAAAGCATATGTTATTTGGGAAGTACTTTGAATTCAATCAAAGATAGTTTTGTGTTACATTCTGCAACAAGTTGTTGCAGAATGTAGTGTTTTTTTTCAATGGGAACAAGGTTAGAAACTTGAAGAGCAATGCACTGGCATAATGTAGAAAAAGTAAAGACATTATGTAGTACAGGCTAGTTGATGTGTCAATTATTTTAAATTGAATAGTCAAGAGCAAATCTAAACAAGCGGGTCTTTTCCCATGATTTAAAAGCTCAGTGCTTCAGCTGTTTGAGTTTTCTGCAAGTTTGGTTCTGATTCTGGGGATGCAGAGTTGACTTGACCCAGAGGACCTGAGTGATCCGGTAGGATGATATGAAAACAAATCTTTATTATTTTGTTGCTAAGCAATTTAGTGATTTATAAACTAGGAATTGAAATTCTTTTCTCTGAGATATAAGGAGCTAGTGTAAAGACTTTGTTCTTGGTAATGTGCTTTCTTAGTTGGAGTGAGGATGCAGGCAGCAGGATTCTGGATCGTTTGTAGCTGTCTGACTTGTGACCTGTGAGGACACCATTGTAGGATACATTAAACTAAAGATGGCCCAGGACATGCTGGAGGGACTATGTCTCTGAGTTGGCCTGGTAACGCCTTGGCATCCCTGCTGCAGAAGGTGTGTGTGAATCGGGAAGTCATCTCTGTTTAAACCGATACTTCTGCGACCCGGCCCCGGATCAAGCAGAAGAAAATGGATGGTATGGATGGTAAGATCCTAATCTGTAATGGGTTCTATAGCTTCATCCGACCATAGTAAAAAATCAGCTCATCGGTTTTAAAGTCTTCCGACAGTGTAATATTTGTTTCATCTGCTTAGTTATAGAAACTTATTCTGTCTTCACTTATAATATTAGCTGAAGGAGTATGTAGATATTAAGTTGGGGCCTCCTTAGAGAAACCAATATGTGATATTTGTTAATTCTGATTTCCTTCAAGCTGTAACGATCAGAGATTTAGGTCCATGCATTGGCATAAAAATACTAAGTAGTATAATATTTTACACACTAGTTGGGTTGTATAAAAGTCTTTGATGTGTGATTTGCAATTCATGCAAACATTTGACCTATCTTAGAATGTGTAGCAGTCAGACAGACTTCAGCTTCAAAAAGTTCAGTCTCTGGAAGTTTTCTAGAAGACGTTTCGCCTCTCATCCAAGAGGCTTCTTCAGTTCTTACAGGTGGTGGCGAGCACTGAGAAATGATATACTTTAGGTCTAACAAAGGGGGGACAAAAGGTGGCTCAATCCCTCCCACTGGATTAGCCAAGGAAGTCACGATGGGGGCTGTTAATGTTCATGAGGGGGTTCTGATGGGTTGTTAACTCCCTGGTCAGAGCGGTTTCAGTCGCATGCATCATTGAAGTGTGAGTCAGGTGGGGGCGGGTGGAGATAGCCTTGATACGACCAACTTTGTTATATTCAACTACAAAGGTGCATTCCGTAAAAATTCAAAAAATATCCACTGGACTTGGTTTTCAAGATTTGAAGACGTTTCGCCACCTCTCCAGGAAGCTTTCTCAATTCAAATGTCTGTTTGAGTTTGAGTCTTATATAGACAACGCCTTGTATCGCTTGGAAACATGCAATGGTAACCGATGAATGGGTCGTTAGTTCCATCGTTAGCCTGTAATATCTGAACCTGTCTATGATTCTAGGGGTCGGTCGTTAAAGGGGGGATTGCCATTAAGGGGTGGATAAGACTCAGGCCCCGTCCACAAGAAGACGAACCCTGGCCTAAACGCACAAATTTTTCACCAAACCAGCCTCTCATCCACACGAAGCCGGCGTTTCGGGGGTCTGTAAACAATCTCTTTTTTTATTCAGCCTTCAGAGTGGGAAGATTTCGAAACGCTGTTTTCGCGTTTCCATCTTTACGCTCTAACAGCATATTTTTTTTTACACGCATGCGTCATAGCCTCGCCTCTAAACACGCATGCGCGACACAGTATCACAACAACAATGGCGCCGTTGCTGCTAATGCTACTCACCCTGCTGTCGGGCTTACAACAGAATCTTCTTCTTCTGGAATATCTCCAGGAAGAACAGAGCAATATCGACGACATAGTTCAGCACCTGAATTTGACTTAACCACGAAAATGGACCCGCAGGGCAACCATGTATAAATATTAGTGCGCATGCCCAACATTTCGTCGCTTATTTTTGCTTTGGCACCACAGCGCCACTTACAGGCCTGGCATACATTTTGCAGCGTTTTCATGCATTCGTGTGGACGCTCACATTTATTTTAGGTCTCCGTCTTTACGGCAAACGTTTTGGAAAATATCAGCGTTTCGTGTTCGTTTTGACTTCGTGTAGACGGGGCCTCAAACTCACTGCGGATCCAGACATTTGAATTGAGAAAGCTTCCTGGAGAGGTGGCGAAACGTCTTCAAATCTTGAAAACCAAGTCCAGTGGATATTTTTTGAATTTTTACGGAATGACTATGACCTGGATGACTGAAAACCTTCATCAGCATACAAAGGTGCATCAAACCTGTTATTTTTCATGAGTTTTAGCTTATATGGTTTAGCCCAGCTGATGAAACTGAACTACATTTGGCCTTTTTAAGTTAGGTAATGCTTCTTGAAAAATGATAGAATATCTTCAATTAGATGTAAACTTTAAATGTTCCTCTTTGTTTTTTAAGTATAGAATGTAATGCACATTGTTTTCTGTACTAAGGAGAATAAAATGCACATACTCTAAATTGTCAGAGGGGTGCTTTTGTTCTCACTGAAAATTAAATGGTGGCAGATAAACAGAAAAATGCCCAAAAGGTCCATTGAGATTATAATCCCATCCATAAATTACTGTGCAAAGTTGCATGTAGCTTATTTTTGGGGAGAAGTGGAAACAGCTGTGCTGAGCTGTCTGCATGGTTGGAACATCCTTTCACCCAACATGAAATAACTGCAAGCTTTGCAAAAGAAAAAAAATATTCCTCTGAAGTCAGACGTTTTTAGGCAATGAGGACTTTTAGGTGGGGCTTAGAGTGTCTTATGCAGAGAAGATTGTAAAAACAGATAAAGCTCTTTGGCTGATCTGCCACTTAGAGAGTAGAGCACCTCATATTCCAAACTTAAACGGCTACTTTTTTTCTCCACGATTTGAACCATGCGCCTTATAAGAAGTTGCAGCTTTTCTGTTGATTTTTCATAAGCGTTACAGGGGGAAATCAAAGTTGGACATGAAAGCATAAAGGACTAATTTTCATTTTTTACATTAAGTTGTCTCACTCTCACTGAAACTACCGAACCAATGAAGAGAATGGTCTCATTTTCTGCAGAGCTGAAATAAAGAAGCCCCATCTTTCAGTAGAAGCTCTTACTGCTGCGTTCCAACAATCTAATGGTGGCTTATCTATGTACGTTTCCAGTTGTTTCCAAAAAACTTAGTGAGTACGGCTGAGGTGTGCTCTATAGTCCTGAAAATATGGTAATTTGGCACAAAAATGTCTACATCAATTGTAGAATTATTAATATAAAGATAAATCAGCTCTTAGATCAACTCAGTAGCAGATTATCCCAACAGAGGAAGTTTTCAGCAGGTTAAACATACAACACCTATAAAGTCATTTTTATAAGAATAGATCAATCAATGAATAATTCGGAATAACAAGTTAATAAATTAATTTCCAAACTACAGTACAGAATAATTTAAATCTCTTTGACAGGCTGAGATATATTCAAACATAAAAAAAATTAGAAAGAATTGGAAAAAGTCACAAAACATACATTTATAAATAATTATTTTCATATAAAATGCACATGCACAACCCTGTACCCTCTCCAGAGTGGGAAGGCCTATTAAACGCGTGTGAAAGCATGCAGGAGCCCATTTCTGCTCCTGCATGCTCTGTTTAAAAGTTGCTGTTCTCATAGCTCATAACGGTTAATGTGCCCGAATATCTGCCCTAACCCCTAAATCACTCAATCACTATATAGAGCGGGGACTATATAGTCGACTTTATAGTGAACTCAGTTAACTTACCGTTTGGACAGATGAACACTACTATCTGCTTCCCGTTGGTCACATAACTCCTCCTCTTCTGCGTGGTGGCTGTGCCATCTTTGTTATTAGTCGCCACTGTTGAGTAGCGACAGCCTATGGATACAGTGGGCCGCTGAGACAGCAAATCCCATAAAGCTTTGCGAAGAGAGCTCTCCTGGCAGGGTATATCTGCCTCCTCTGGGGCTTTTATTTTTTCGCATACACTTCACTGACCATTTTTCTCTTACAACCCTCAGAGATTTTCAAAGAGCCAAGGGAGAAAGGTGAGCCTCAATGATTGTCTGAAACCGTTGCTCACCACAGATATACGCCTAAAAGAGCGCATACGCAGAAAAAGATAGCTAACGGAGCGAGCACGTAGGACGGCCTTACGTAAACATATCAGAATGATTGACAATTAGGAGGACCATTTATTTAGATGATCCGCCCGGAAATAAAACATCATCCTCTATACATTTAAGTAAAGGCTTATTTCTAGACAACTTAAAAACCTGTGGTACGCATCCCTGTATTAGGGATAGATTAAGAATATATACAATGGGGATGAAAATGAGAGAGAATACTTTCTTAAACAATTTTGTTGAAATTGGATCAATATGCAAGACAGCTGAATCAGTGTCAAGCTAAAAAAATCCTTCATGATACTTTTATAATCTTTGAGAATATAAGTCCAGATTTATTTATGGTTCAATCGAGTTTTTAAAGGTAGAAGCTTTAGATATCTGTGAAACAAACTTTTACGACTGGGCTTGTATTGAGAGCAGTACTTTGGTGTGCTGCACAGGTCTCCAAAAATGGCCTGCAAACTTGTGCAGGTGTTGCAGGCATTAATAGCTCTACGTGATGCTGACACTCATAAAGTATTTCCTGAAAACACAGAGGGCACTACACCCCATAACCAGAGGAAATATAATAAGAGAGAGAAGAAATATGGCTCTGCCCTATCAGAAACATTCTTATCAACTTGTTAAAGTTTTAGACTCATAAGAGTAAGACAGTGAAGAATAGGCTGAGATAAAGTTTCACACTAATTAATGTGTGCCATTTAACTTTATAACTTACCTGTATGCTTTTTTTTTTACCCTTTTCTTTTTGTTATTTTTCTTTTCTGTAACTCTCTTTCAGCCGTTCCCAAAGTCATGATTTATATTTTTTGTGAAACCATGCATGTTGTTTATTCTGCACACACTGGCACCATGTTAAATGAACCTTGCTTTAGACTGGCTTAGGCTAACCTGAGCTATCTCAGTAGTCACATTAATAGCGTACATGATCACCATCTTTTCTTAATCTCCTATTATCTTCTGCTACTCTCAGAATGTGCATTATCTACCATGAATGCTGCTATTAACTTGATGTTTTTCTGTAGATGTTACTATTTGTTTCTGATCATTCTTTTCAAACCCCAGCAGAACTCAGGTCACACAGATTTCTTTCCAGTAAAAGCGTTTTTCTCTGCTCTGTTACGACATCTTTGCTCATTATGAAAAAGCAAAGGCCTAAATGCAATCAACTGTCCACTGTAATCACTTGCTTGTTAAAGGTGAGGGTCTTTTGCAAAGTCAGTAAATCAATGCAATTTACTGGACTTTATTTCGATTTTCTAAATACTCAGCATTGTAAACTGAAACTGACAGCACGGCTTTATCACCAGGACTGAATTCTAATTAATTATTTAATTAATTACGTAACACAGTCTATATAATTGAAAAAAAAAAACAACCTGTATATTTCTACTATAAATAGTTTGTCATCTAAAGTGCCCTGATATTTATTTTCTTTCCTTGCTTCTGTTATAAAAAAAACAAACTGAAATCAAATTGAATCACCAGTCATCACATTTTACAGCAGATAGAGGCTAAAATAAGCAAAAGTAAGATCTGTTAAACTTTGAGGAATTTAGAATGCATTACATGTGTTAAAAAGAAAGTATATATTGAACAGAAATTCAACATTTTAAATATTTAGGATTATAGTCCAGTTTCATTTCTGGACCTTTGTTGACCTAGTTTTACAAGGGAGCAATGCAAATTAAAAACTTTTTCTTTTCAGCTTTCAGTTGCAAACATTTTTGAAGGAATGCAGCCAGAGCTATGAGGGATAAAAAGCTGTCGGATCATTTTTACAATCCATCAGTGTAGCTAAACTGATATGGCAGCAAAATGAAAAACATTCAGATATGCCTCGGCTGTGCGTCAGCACAACAGTGGTCTTCTTTAATCTTCGTCTTCATAGGATGTTAAAGCTTTTTAGGTCCAGAAACTGAAGTCTGTTTGCTCATACGTGTTTAATTTTAGATCAAATGAGCTGCATATTCAGAGTACTGAGATATAAGAAGCCCTATAAGGGTTCGTTGGAGTCGTAGAAATTTCTTGTACCTAAATAATATCCAGTACATTGCAGATTATTTTTCTGTATGTATTGATCTACACAAACTTCCATGTTAAGCCTCTTGTTGTTACTGATGCTTTAGATTGTAATTACGGCTTTCAAAGCGCAAACAATTTATATAGAATCTATCTTACATCAAGCTTTACAGGAAAAAAAAGAAGAGGCACATAAAACCAGAAAAGCAATGTAAACTATTTAATTGTTGATGCAATAAATGACAATGATATGGCTACAAAAGTTATTTAAGACCTGCTCAAGACCATCACATTTTGATTATTTATGTAAGAGATCATATTCACTTCTTTGCTTAAGTTAGCTTAAATAAAACTATCCAGGTAACTTAATTACAATGGTCAAGAGGTTCAAAAACACTGCAAATACAGAAAAAAAGTACTATAAACAAAAAATAGACTTGTAAACACAAACATTAGACCAATAAACAAAACATGTGCAAAGAGAAATGCTGCAAAAATGCTGCGAATTGACAGAAAACATGAAACCCAAAAAATTATGATGAAATAAGTTTTTTGTTTGCATAATTAGTTTGGTAAGGCTCAATAGTCTCTGGTCTAAAACACACTGGACCAATCATAGCATGGCCCATAGTGCAACAGCTTTTTTATGTACCTGTAACAGTCAAGATTGTAGCTGCAACAGAGGGATGTTTTATGAATGCTGTTTGTTATGACCTGAAAGCAATCCTTATATATGAATTTCAGCAACTGGCTGCTGCAAGAGCTTTTCTTTAAAGCAAAAAGATGTTCTTGCATCTTATGTAGTTATCGGATTCGCTCTAAACTGTTTCTGCTGTTAGCCCTGCTTTTGAATTCAGCCTACCTACTGCAGACTAATACACCATTTACAGTAGTAGCAATTCAAATTTTGGGCCCTTGGCTGGTCATTGGCTGGTCCCCTACAATTCCTCTTTAAATATCAATCTTTGTACGAAAGTATTCTTTCTGTCATGATTTGTGGACATTAAGATCTACAGAGAAGCGTCATCTCCTGGTCAGACCCTGCAATTCAGTGAAAGGGTGGAGTCAGTTTAAAAAAATATGCAAGCCCTGGGGAAGGAAGGGGTCACTACAGTGGCATGAAGTTGGACGGGACTTTGCTGGGAGTTGCAGGGAAGTGGGCTGCCATTTGGCTGGCTTTTGACTGGGAAGGTCCATTTTGAATGGCTGCTATTGTACACACTGTAATTTAGTCTGGCTGGCCAGGCTAGGAAATCTTATCCTCAAGAACAAACACATTGACTTGAATGCCCTCCAGAAAAAGCAGGACTAAAGTGTATAAATACTCATAAATACAGTCCTTACTGTTTTGATCATTTGTTTTTATCTTTCCCTCATTAACATGCATTTTGCATCTCTGAAGCACTCACTGCCTGCTCCTTTAAGTAATTTATCTCTTGGACAACTTCTCGGAACATTAAGCACAAAATTAGGTATCGTAATTTCCAAACACACCATTCTTCCTTGCACTAGATTGAGACTGCCCCACCCTCTCCATGACTTCCATGAACATGACTGAATTGTTGCTAACTGGGAAAACCTAATCTTAGTGTAAAACCAAGCTAGACTTAACTGCACATTGAGCAATCACTCAACAGTATCAATAATCTTCATTAAATGCAACTAGACTAAAAAGCTTAGATTTTCTAAAACTAAATCTGAAATTGATAAGAAGGCACTTAAAGCAGCTTGATTTTTAGGTGAATTAATCCATCCAAAAATGCAAGAGAAACTAAACGCTAATTCTGACATTTTGAATTGAAAAAGCTTCCTGGATGGGAAGTGAAACGCTTCCATCTGTGATTAATAAAATTAATAGAAGTAATACTGATCCTATATATGTTAAGCCTTCTATTGGGTCTCACCAGGATTTATATAGTTTGGAGTTAAAATCTGTATTACATTGACCTATTATCTGTATATAACATTAACTCTTTAATTAACAAACTAAATCACAGCATAGACCAGATGGATGAAGCTTCGGTAATCACTTCGTGGAATTAATCTTCTTAAGATGACTGTACTCCATAAAATAATATATTCTACATTTTTTTTTTTGTATAATTTTTTTCTTTACTCCCCTGTATAGCACTTTGATCAGCTGTGGTTGCTAAAACAAATAAAACTGGATTGGATTGGATATACCCTACATCTTTGATATTTGTGAATTTAACACCAGAGGATATCGACGTGATAAACAATGGTATGTCAGATTTGATTTGGTCTGCCAGGAACCCTAAGAACATGCTAGCATCTCTGCAAATGCCAGGGGAAGAAAAAGGGATTGGAATTTACCAAATATAGAAAATAATATACTGGCAATTTAGTGAAGAATTGCCTCTTCATGGATCAATGGCCAGTCACAATGTCCTTGACTTGAGTTGGATTCAGCAAATTATTGGAAACGCTTTTCCCCTCTACATCTGCTATGGAAATGCCCTGTTGAATTACTGGATATTTTTACAGAAATATTTCTGACTAAAAACATGATATGGGAAATTGAGGACAATATTTCGAGGTAGCTTATTTAATGTTTTAACATTGCATAACCTAAACAAATCTTATCACAAAATGTGGGATTAAACATCAAAAGCTGGCAGGGGGTGTGTCTAAAATCCCAACATCAACCACCAATCGAAGCTTTCTACAAATATCTGCAGATTGAGACATTATGTTCCTAAGAACGCTGGCATCCTAAAGCTAATAGTTTATTTTCATCTGTTGGGAAAAATTTGGTCACCTTGGACAGCAATAATTGTGCCTGTTGATATTACTTTTAGTATCTATGTTGTGGTCCTCTAATTGAGTGCTGTAAAAGATGTGTTGCAAATATTTTGTGATTATCTTAAGATTTCATCACCACTTAACATTATTGTAATAAATAATGCAAAATATCATGATGATGAAAAAGTAAAACAAACAAACAAACATAGACATTTCTAGTATAATTGCAAGGTGCCTGGTCATGGCATGTGCATGCATGTGTCCAAGCTGCTTACAGCGTACTTTTCTTTGCGTATTATCCTATTATTTTTTTGTGTATGTGTGGCAATTCGGTTTGTCCTGGGACTAAAATGTATCATATGAATAAACTTGCAATGCCTTACCAAGACAATTTGGTTGCACCCACACTGGTGGGTTGTTAGGGGAACAGCAGCAAAGCTGTCAATAGCATTACAATGAATTATTTGGAATACTGTCAGACCTGTGTTGATGTAATGATTCTGCAGCCTTGCCATGTTTCATGTATCTGATTCCCTTGAGCAATCAATCAGCATCTCTGTGAGTAGCCGCTCATCGATAAGCAAACACTGCGACAGACCATGGGATATTTGCGCTGCCCTTGTTCCCTCATGACTTGCGCCATCTGCATGCGGTGGTGTTCTTAATGTGCCAAGGAAATCCTCTTGAAGACCTTTCTAATACCAAGTGCATTCTGGCTTGCACTGCTGTTAAGTCTTTATCTATTGGTCACTTTAACAACCTCTATTGGGAAAAATATTTTAATAGAGTTTTGATGACCCCTATTTCATCTTAGCTACTATTCCTATTGGTGGAAAATGCTTGCATGTGGTTTTTGGCATTGTACCTAGAAGTACATAATAATGTTGTCATTCTGAGATTTTTGGTTCTGTTTAGTTTTCACTTTGGGATATCAGTTAGGCTTGGAATTTTGTTATTCTGTTTTTTACTGGTAAGAATTATATCATTTTTGAATGACTAGTTTTACTATTCATGTTCAGTGGTTTTTCAGTTATATCCAGTTTTCCCCTCATTCATTCTTTATTTTATAGTCAGTGGTCTTATTTTCATCCATCCATCATCTGACACGCTTGTCCCCAGTGGGGTCGCGAGAGGTGCTGGTGCCTATCTCCAGCAGTCAATGGGCGAGAGGCGGGGTATACCCACCAAACAACCATTCACACTCACACCTAAGGAGATTATAGAAAAGTCAATTAACCTAACAGTCATGTTTTTGGACTGTGGGAGGAAGCTGGAGTACCCGGAGAGAACCCACGCATGCTCAGGGAGAACATGCAAACTCCATGCAAATCGAATCAAACCCAGAACCTTCTTGCTGCAAGGCAGCAGTGCTACCCACTGCGCCACTGAACAGCCTGGTCTTTTGCTTAATGTAAGATCTTTTCTAGTTTTAGTTAATCCCTGTTTACTCCTTGTTCCCCATCTCCTTTCCCCTTGGCTGCCTCCATCTATACCTGCTCACAATTAGCTGATCACTTCACTCATTGTTCAATCTTCCATATATGCTCCTCCTATGTAGTTCCTCATTGCTGGATACTCTTCATTTCTTCTTGAATGTTTCTCCTAGTTTTGGTTCCCGAGTTCCCTGCCCATTATGTCTAGATTTATGTTTCTGTTACTATCTAAATCCACATTAACCCTGCAAGAAACCATCTCTGCCTCCATCTTTGCATTTGGTTTTTCTACAAAAATCCACAGATCCTGACAGTTAATAAACATTCTCTTTAAAATGATAAAAGTTATTTACACACTGTATATATTTAATTTTCTGTAAAGATAATACTTTTATTCTGAAGAAC
Source organism: Cyprinodon tularosa (assembly GCF_016077235.1). Classification (NCBI taxonomy): domain Eukaryota; kingdom Metazoa; phylum Chordata; class Actinopteri; order Cyprinodontiformes; family Cyprinodontidae; genus Cyprinodon; species Cyprinodon tularosa. The sequence goes on along the minus strand of NW_024038867.1, from coordinate 874,579 downwards.
TCTAGATGCTAGGATATTTGTTTTTAATTCATTATTTTGATTAAATAGTTCTACCTAACACCCTGAAAATACACATTTGACTTGGCTTATGCATGTGTCTTGACTGCAGTATTGCCTTAAATAGTTAAAGTATATCTTACAAAATAAGATTTTTATTACAATTTTCCCCATCAAAATTGCAATCCTCTTAAGATTTAATTTAGAAAATTTAGTGTGATATGTTTCTCATTTTTTTTATGTATATTTTAAATTATCCTGCTCATCTCATATTTCATTTAATAACCATGCATAAAAGACATGCAATTTGTTTTCTTAATGGGTTCAGCAAGTCTCATCTTCAGCTCTGCAGTACTAGAATGTTCAAAAATCAGCAGGAAACAAAACACTCTGTGCTTACTTTGCTTCAAAGGCAAACCAAAAGCCACAGGGATTGAGTTGCTTTGTGTTAACACTTGCATCATGTTTCAAGATGTCAGAGCTGCTTTTAAATCCAGGACCTTTCTTAATTTTTGTTGTTGTTTTTATATACATAAATATAACAACATATGTCAGGTTTTCTGTTCTGTGTTGAGAAGTTTCTGTCTGTCTGTGAATTCACATTGCAGTGCTGCCATATTTATGATTTGCCAACTATTTGGCATATTACTAAGATTCCTAAAGCTGTATATTATAAGACATGAAAATAAAGAGAATATTTGTATATCATATGCACAGCTTGATTTACTTTATAAACTTTAACCAGTGTGTAAACAAAAGATTTCAGAGAAAAAACATTTTTATCTCTTTGGTGTGATTAACTCTCCCACTTAGCAGTGACATCCTGTTATACAGTTAGCTGAATGGAATAGCTACAGAATTTACTTTGCCTTTATTTGACTGCTACTTGCAATACTGTTCTCTGACCATTGCTGGGTAGCTTAAAGGATTTGATTAAACCGGTTTCAAATAAAAGCCATTTTGGACATCAACTGGCTAAATGCACAATACTGTGGCAACTAACTTATGGTAACAGGATGTGATTGCTGGGACTTCCTGTTGCTTCCCAGTCCTGCCAGTCAACCTGGAATCTTGTGAGAGAATGCTGGCAGGACTCGGCATTTTAAGTTAATTTAGGCGTTGATAAACAGTTTCAGAGTGGTGGTCTTCAGCTGCTAATCAGTTCTAGTTACCCTTGTATGCAACATGACGCAGGAGGCATGATGAGGCTGAAATCTGATCCAAAGAATTCTCGCACAAATGGAAAATTGGCCCGAAAAGGGCAAAGAATCGTACCAAGTATACTCGGCTTTAGTCCATCACATTATTCTATGATGGACTAGCAACCTGTACAATGTGTAGCGTGCCTTACACCTATTAAACAGAGGAGATTTGTTTCAAGAAAAAATGCCTAAATGAATGAGTTTTGGGTTAGATAAGGATGTATTCACAGCAGCCCCCATTTAGTACACTTTAATCAGACCATAGTTATTTGGGGCTAGAATGTTTGGTTTGTTGAGGAAGGCATGAATGCACAATCGACTTCTGATGCAGATTGCAAAAACAAACTGTGGTCTCCTTCAAATCCTAGCCTCAGTTTAAATTAATTCTAGCGCTGTGCGAATAGAGATGTGAATCCCAAGCAGATAAGAGACCGCTTCAAACACTGTAATTGTACTGTAATTGCATAATAATACAAATTAAGTTATTCATATCTTAAGAATACCTTGCTGGACCTCTTAACAGACTTGATATCAGTGCAACGGAGCCGAATGTGCCCCCTTGCATCTGGAGCCTTAAGTATACAAAAACAGTCTCTGCGGCCGTCTGCCTTATTTTTCTTTCATGCTGAGCAAATTGCTAAAAATTGTTAAAAGATACCTTTTCTGGCAAACTGACAAGAAGACAGCACAGCAATGACACTGCTGGAATCTGTTGTCATTCCAAGATGTTTATATTTTCGTGGACATAAAAGTAATTTTGTGCTGTTGACCAACCATTTTACGATGGTTCTTGGTGCAGTGCCACCACAGGCGAAGGGGTGAACAGGTGGGTCAAAAGGTTTGTTTCGGTTTGACAAAGAGCCTTGGGAAAGCAAACAGCACCTGATGAATATCATATCAATCTTGCAATTTTGGTACCCAATCGCTCTGAGTCTACCTATCAGGTGTGAAACCGACCTTAAACACCAACAATTTATGATGTAAATATCTTAGTTAGAAATATGAGGTTTGTTTTCTCCAAACATTAAACCTACAAAAAATGTTGTTTTATGTGCTGGCACTCTCATGACAAATTGACAGTAATTTGTTCAACATGTGACAACAATTCTCGATAACCGAAAGGCTCAACCATGTCATTGTATCTGTACTTGTCAGTTCCACCTAAACATGGTGGACCTGGATTTATGGATCAAGTCACAATGTTTGAAGAAAGCTGCTGGCATCTGGAGAATGGTTGCTTTCAGCACTACTACTACACACATCTGCAAAAACTATCCTACTTCAGGGAACGATTGCCTGAACAACAGAGCTAAGGCAAGTCTTAATTCTGGAGCTCAAAAAGGAGCAATGAGAGATAATGGTAGGAACCTCGACAAAGAGTGCCTCAGAACAGGACATAGGCAGCGAGTCATCAGCTGGCTGAGGCTAGCTCTAGAAGCAGGACAGCGGTAGAACGGAGCAATCAGCCAGGCAAAGAGCACCAGACACTGCATGAAAAGTGGGATTTTCGTCAATATGCGGCACTGTAGATTGTCGTGGAACTTCAGGTTAGCGGCAGTTTACGGCAATTTGCAGGCTTCGCCGAAAACTCCCGTAAATTGTCAGAAATTGACGTGGATTTTCTTAGGCAATGTTCCCCCCCATGCCTCCCCCCCATGGAATTCTAGGGGAGGATTTAACATTTAAATGAACATGCTGTGAGCTATACAAATGCAAATCAGGGTTGCAGGGGGGGTTTTACTCCAAGTGACATTTTTCTTAAAGGTAAGAAAATCTCTGATACAAAGAGATCATGCTCAGTATAGCCTCTTACATTTTAGCTTGAATTGATTTATTTAATTAAAGTATAGAGACCAAAACAGATCTTTAGCTGACAGAGCAATACATTTAGAGCAGTAATTATAAAAAAAAAAAATTTGCATTTAAGATAAAAAATAAAATGTTGTCTGTCAATATGCTCAATTCACAATTACTTAAGTGGAAAAGTTTCAAGAAATGAGTCTGAGATGATTCACTTTATAACATGGCGCATTATCCTGTTGGAAGTAGCCATCAGAAGATTGGTACACTGTGGTCATAAGGTCAGGCCAGGTCAAGATCCGCAAGATCCGGTTCGTCAAATTAAAATATAGCAGCAACACATCGGTGACTAGAAATTATAGCACAATTCTTATATATATATAAAAAAAAATCTAACACCGTTTATTTAAATGATTGGATCCAAACTATTGGTTATTCACCAACGAGGAAGCAGATTTCTCATCTCCATCAAAATATTTATTTTATACCGAGGAACTTAAACTTTAATCAAATCCATTCAAAAGAAACTTCTTATTACAGGAATGAAAAGAGATGCTGAGTTTGGGAGTAGAGAACAAGTTCATTCAAAAAAAGCAGTTTTGAATTATCCTTATCCCCGTTACAAAAATCTACAAATATATATATATATATATATATATATATATATATATATATATATATATATATATATATATATATATTTGGGCAGAAACTGAACATATGCTGGATGATGGTGGGATTTTTTTAATATGTCATATTAAATTAAGCGCTCACAGGGTTCATACAGGAATGAGTGACTCTAATTTAATGCTATTTTAATGCTATTAGAAATGATTTTAATGCCATCAACAAGAACCATGTACACAAGTTATTAGTGTACATGAAATATGAAGGAGCTGTAAGCACAGTTCCATGACTCCTGTATGTATGTTAAAACACACACACACACACACATACGTATATATATATCCTCTAGCTTTTTCTCCGCCTGGAGCGATATAATATATCTGACGAAATTGTTTTTATAAGCATTTTTTATTAAAGAATTATAAATACTTCGATAAACATATTTAAATAATTTTAGTGCCAATGAAGGCCTTGATTTAAAAAAGAAAAGAATGATTTTTTAATTATTTTTATTGATCCGCGGAAACCCTGGTTCATCTCGCGCATGCTCTCTACGATCTCCAAGAAACTCAGAGCGGTGCGGTCTGCAGCCACAGCGGAGGATGCATGCTTTGCTTTGTGCAGGTGGTCTGGAGCGGAGTATGTGGGATTTCGGGGTAAAACTCCTCTTGGACGCGATGGCGACTCTGCATCGAACAAGACGAACTCAAAGAAGAGATGCTAGCGGTAAATATATGTTGGATTACTGCCTGCTAAGCTAAAAGCAGCCTAGCCTAAGCTACGGCTAATAGCAGCCTAGCCTAAAGCTACGGCTAATAGCAGCCTAACCTAAAGCTACGGCTAATAACGATGATTACAGGAAGCAGTACGCCGTCTTAACAACTCGGAGACTAATTGCAGGCGCTATGAACCAGAGCAAGGGTAAGATTTAAAGAATATGCTTTCATTCTGCAGTAAAAGGCAATGGATACGGATAGATACCGATCATAGCTGTACATTTTGTTTTCACAGACCTCCTATTTGCTCGGAGCCATATCAGCCAGTCCAGATTTGCACGATGTTGATAAAGACGACATTGTGTGTAAGTGACTTGTTTTAATGTTTTCTCCTTCCTTAATTGTTTTCCAGCTGCCTGTAAGACGTATTTTGAGACGGTACGCAGGAGCTTCAGATATACGCAGCCAGCCAACACGTTGCGTGCGGAGGCTGCCAAGCAATCTGCTCGGAGTTGGGCCAGAAGAAAGAGGGTAAGACTTTATTTGGTGACTATTTTTCAGGTGCATTGATAGATGTGTTGTGTCCATATGCAGTGCGCTGATTCATTGTTTTTTTTTCAGCTGCTGAAAGCGAGGCAGAGTGTGCTGGCAGATGAGGAAGTGGAACTCTGGAAGTCCGCCACCGTCGGCCTCATGTCCGACGAAGAAGATGGCGTCGTTGGCGGTGTCTCTGGATGGACTGTACAGTCGCCGCCATTTCGTAGGCCGGATCTCACTGAACTCTGTGTTAAGCTGCAGTCCCGGTTAGAAGCGATGCCGAAGTACAGGGCCACTCACAGTAGGCGTCTGCACATCGGAGGGAATTCTGCCAGTTACCTCCAACCCCGAGGAAGCAAACGGACCGTTCACGGAGTTGTAATTTTTAGATATGCATGTGTTTGGATACGCGTTGTATATAGTTGTGTGTGTTTTAATAAAGCTCTTTCTTTGCATAAACAGCTTCCTGGCAAATGTTCATTTCCTGTATAAATTCATTCATGTCCTTGATGGTAGCCTAATAATTGTGTAGTAGTGTAGGATAACATAAATACACAGCATACGAATGAATAAATATATGAATGAATAAATATATATTCATAAATATATATATATATATATGTAAATTTATATGTAAATATATATATATATGCCAACCAATCATGAGCGACTTTACTTGTTTAAAAAGAAGTGGTTCCATCCAATACTCAGTAAGAAAATTAAAGCCTGGCGTGGCCACGTGTGGTTTTGCTGCCAATCACGAGCGATTTCACTTGTTTGAGAATAGTGGTTTCAGCCAATACTGACTAGGTTATTCAAGCCAGACCTGGCCAGCCGTGCAGGTTTGCTGCATTCATATGCTAATTAGGGCCATTAGTACAGCTGATCGCTCTCCACATACGTCAGAGTCCGTTTCCGACGATTTGTGGAAACTGACGAAAATCAGGCAGATCTGCGGGAGTTTACGGGGACGAAAATCTCACTTTTCATGCAGTGAGAGCAGATGAGAGGCGGCAGCTGGTCGGGATGTATCCTGGAGCTAGGATGGACGAATGATGAATGATTTAATAGACTTTTAAAGTCTGAATTAAAACAGCTTTTTTTATAAGCTACCTAAAAACCTTTTAAGCATCCCTTATTTCATCAATAGTCAGAAAGATTCTATCTACCTTCCATTTGAATTGGAAATATCTTTGTCTCTTCTGTGCTTGTTCGCCAGACATTACAGCCACATTTAGTCCCTGATTGGTTTCTGTGATGGAAAATACACTACAGTGCAGATTTTTCAACTCCTGCAAATTTCACTTTGTTCATTGCACAGGTGAGACTCTGCTCTAGTTTGGAGTGTCAGGTGTGAACACGTCATTATAGTTTGGATGTAAATACTTTATACCCTTGCATATCTAGTTTTAAAGTTTTCTTTTAACCTCACCAGAATTTTTATTATGACTGCAGTAAATAGACGTTTAGATGTTCTTCCTGTGAATTAGATAGAGTCAACATTTCTGATAGTAGAACAGCCGCTGATTATCCTGCATGGAGGAAATATCAAAGCTTAAGAATGTTGTGAATTATTCTTTCATGTTTTTTTTTTCTTTTAAGTCAAATATACACACCAACTGTGCAACTAAATCGATACCATAATGACTGGTATTCAGTTTTGGCTTTTGTTGCATTTTTGAGCTCTTGCGGGTTTAGTAAAAACTGAGGTTTAAAAATAATCAACCAAAACAAAATCTCAAAATGTGTACATGGCCCTACAGGGCAGGCAATGCAATATGGTATCGTCTATTATTTCAGGCTTTAACATTTTGTAATTGGCACCAAATGAGACAAACTTATTCAGGAACTCTAATGATGGATCTCAATAGAGCAGTTTCAATAACAGATTTTTTGCTTTTCATTTTATTTTGGATCCTTTGCACTGCTTGTCTGGCAAATGTAATTCTCAACAGCTGCTGCCTCTAATCCTCACTCTTCATACCAGAGGATGGTATATTGCAATTAAGAGGGACAGACAGAAAAGCACGGGCAAGCAGGTCTTTGGGTAGATTCCAATTTGGCTTTCAGAACAGCAGACTGACAGTTCAACTAATTACCTCACTTTAACCTGCACTGCCTGGATATTTCCTCTAAGATGCCTTTAATCTAAGGGTGAGAGAAACCAAGTGAAAAAGGCAGACTTGTGTTTTTTAAAGACTCTGTCCCCATTTAGTCATTTTAAATGACTCCTCCATTTGAGGATGGTAAAATATCTGTTATAATTCATAAATTGTTAGTATTTCTTAATCACAATTCACTTGTTTTCACAAAAGACCACTTATGTAGTAGTGAATGTGGGGAGATAAAAAATCTATGCTGCCCACTATCACACACATTGCTCTAATGTTCCTTCTATGTAAAGACCCAAGCACAGTGCTGTGGCTTGGGTTTACTTTTCCAAGCCTTGCTGTCCTTTAAACACATGCAGGATACTGTATGACTCATCCCTGGGGGAAACTTTGATCATCGCAGCCATAAAACAGCAACGGTAAAGCATTGCACTAAGAAACGAATCAAAACATATCAAACACTCATGACAATGATTATCTTCCAATAATTTTTTTTCTTGATAATTTAGAGTAACTTGCAAAAGTATTTGTGCACCCTGTTTAATAAATTTTCCCATGCTACAACCGCATGTTTATTTTACTGGGAATTAAAGTTCCCAGTGCAAAAAATGCTAAACCTTAGATGGCACTTTTATTTAGCTTTATCCCATTTTCTTTGATTCAGGAAAGGAAACGGATTCCTTCAGCGTAATGCTCCCACCATTATATTTCTCTGTGGGCATGCTGTACTCTGGTTGGCCAGTATTCGTTTTTTTTCCCATAAATCCGTGTTCTGTATGGAGTTATAAAAGTTACATTTTGTTCACTTACTGTGAATATTTGCTACATCCTCTGCATAGCATGTGGCAAACTGTTACCTAAAATAGTTTTCATTCGTTTTCTGCTCAATTCTCTTCTGTAAAAGCTTGATTGGTGTAATGCACACGTTATAGATGTTCATTCAGCTTACGTACTGTAGGAATACACATTCAAAAATATGTTAGTCTTACAGGTCGAGACAGCACATATTTTGTAACATGCTTGAACCAAAAAAAAAGTCTTAGTAAAGGATCTTGCTGTTTTATTTATTTTTTTTATTCAATCGTTCCTATGGCAGATAGCTCTATTGCATGGCTGACATTAACATTTATAAACAAGAACATTAAGTAGAGCTCATATTCACATTTATCTTTGTTCAGTTCTTCTTAAGAGCAGTACTACAGTTAACAGCATTAGTGGTAATATATTCTGTAAAATAAATCTTATTGCAGCTACTTATGTGAAGCTGGCAAGTCTTTTAGCAGCCGCAGCACCAACATCGCACTACCAAGTGTAAAGCATGCACCAAGTTTCACATCAATCCAGCAGAACACCTTTTCATGTCTAAAGCCTGCTACATACTCCAGGAGAACCAAGACATTGTTTTTTGCCCTCTTTGACACGCTCTGTCCGGAGTGGGGTCCCACTACTTATTCCCAACGCAATGTCTGGGCAGGAGTAATTCCTTGAGGGGCGTCCGACTACTGCACTGAGTTTAGACAGAATTTAGATGGGTTTGTTCAGGTTGGAAAAAAACAATGATTTTTCACTTATCTGTTGGAATTACATCTGTAGTCGTATAGTTCAACTCTGGAGGTTTAAGTGGTTGAACATGCAGCTTGGACTCACTTGCAGCTTTTCCTCTATAAATCATCCTAGTGGGGAAATCCAGATCGAAAACTCTGCACTCCCACTGTCTTTGCAGTCTTTCCAAATAGCGCCTGAGCATACCGTTAATTCTGTCTGCTCTACTTTCAGCTCTCTGCTAACCCTGTGCTCAGCGCCTTCTCCATGTCTCCACCCACTCTCGATTGATGTTCAATGAACTGTTGTAAGGCCTGAACACATTGGATGCAATTTAGTATCTGTTCCAATGGAAAATTGGATCATATGAGGTCGTACCATCTTTAAATCTTTGTAACTGTATTTGCATAGCTCCAAGCAAGATAGAACCCTGGTGTATTTTGTCTAGTGGCAATGGTTTGAGTCTAACAGAAAGAAATACACAATGGTAAAGTAAAATACAATCCTCTTGGGGAACATAATAAATAAAATGTCTGAATTGCTAGGTAAACCAAACAGGTTTGCCTAGTTTGGAAATAATGTGTACACAGCAAGGAGTACAGACTAAGATATAGGCAAACAATAAAAACAAATCAATAAATGATTTACTTTACCAATGATAGGAGCTTATTATTAGAGCAATTCAAAGTAGTAGTACAAAGTAAAATATTTATCCTCTGTGAACTTCAAAAAGAGCAAACATTGCACAGGGATGTTTAGGCTATATGACGGACATGCACAACTTTCCAGCTTCCTTCCTTGTATAATAAAAACAAAAATGCACCTCACTAAACTTCACAAAAAGTTTTAACAATCACCTTTCACTGGGCTTAACTACTTATGACCCATTTCACTGTTATTTTTTAAACTGTTTTCTTTTCTTTCAACGTGTTTCTAAATTATATTTTGAATATATTAAAATCCCTTAACTATTGCATTTTAAGAGCACGATGCGCAAGTTTTTTCATGAGGTAGGGCGTTGCTTTATGTCCTGATTGACAGCCACGCACAGATCAGGACATCTGCTCACCCTATGCATAGTCGGGAGCCTTCCTATAAGCACTGCAGCCAATGTGGCTGGGAAATGTGGCATTTACGGTATAATAGCACCTTCTAATTTTATACTTTAGTTTGACTTTTTCAATTTCAGTATCCAGCAACCACCACAAGAAGGCACTGCAACGTACACCCCCCAACATTTGCCACTTCTGATTAATTATGTTTCGGTAAACTACACACTAGTTTCAGTTACTCTTGTTGTACAAATATTTAAACTGCAAATATTAATGGTGTGACTGGATGATTGGCTCTGCCAGATATTTAAAGAGAAGCAGGTTAAAATTATTCCCTGCAGTCAAAGAGAAGGTAACCAATGAAACAGTGGACCTAATAAGTCATAATTCATGTTGTGTGCCTCTCAGCCAGCGTCGACCTTTCCACAGTGTTCTCTCACTCACTCTGTACATTATTAATGCTGCTTTGGCTGTGTGAAGCTGTGTGCCACTGTTTTGCAGTGAAAGAAAAAAAAAATGAAAGGCCCTCCTTTTAGCCCGTTTATTTTAATATACATTATCACAGTGGATGAGAGGATTCCTACTTATTATTCTTATCGTTGTCCTTTATCGAGTTGCCTCCCTCTACAGGCCAGCCCACATTAATTTGTGATCTCAGAAAGAGAGAAGGAGAAAAAGCGAGTCTAATTCCCATTTTTTAAAAGAAGGTTATTTCACAAAGACGACCCCCTCGGGGCTCCGAAAGAAATCAAAACTCTGGAAATGAGCAAAGACCCCTCTCTCTGTCCTCTTTTATCTTCCCTAGGCCCGTTTTCTTAATATGCCGTTTCCTTCTCCTTTCTGTTTTTTTTTTTTTTCGTTTCTTTCTGTCTTCATATATCTGCCAGCCTCCATTCCTGCTAGAGGATGCATTGTAAAGGCCATGTGGTAAATGAAAGATTATTGTTTGTGCCTGGAGAGTCCTTTCTTGCTGCTGGAGTAGCCTCTATAGCTATAGTGATAGAGTAGATGAGGCAGCATAGCCCCCCTCCCCCTTCAACACACATATACACCCACAACGTGTCATACTATTCTTATGGAGACTTTACATTGACTTCTATTCATATTGCACGCGTTTCTAAGGCTTAACCCTGACCCTCACCCTAACGATAATAAAAACATACCTAGCCCTTAACCTGACTTAAACTCCATTCACATCTTAGTCCTAAACCTAACCCCCACCCTAACGTCAGAACCTCTCCTCAGGAGACCAGTCGTTGGTCCCAAAAAGTACTGGCAACTATGTTTTTCATCAAATATCTTTCTGACTGTCGTATATTGTTCTTTGAACACATGCCTAACTGGCATGTGCTGGATAACAAATGAAAGTATGAATCAAGCTGAAATCATGGTCAACAGTTAACTTTGCACGTACAGTATATGGAATAAATTCAAAGCAACCTGTATTCAAAATAAAAGTTCACAAAAAGAATTAAACTCCAGATCAAACATATTTCTCTTTGCAATTATTGACTAAACTAGTGAATCTCAATTAAACTGAACTACTATGTACACAAATAAAAAAGAATCAATAGAATTATCAATAGAATTATATATATATATATATCACACTTTGGCATGGATGTTTGAGAAACAAAGTTTATCTTGAATTGGCCTAGCATATATTTAATTTAAAGCTATTGGAATGTGGTCATACAAATTTACAATGTACTTCCAAGTAGGCAAATAAAACATTATTTGGTAAAATTATATTTTATTGAATTATTTGCCTAGATCAGAAAGCAATGATCTTTTAGGCAACGTTCACACTGCAGCCCTTGAGGCTCAATTCTGATTTTTTTTTGTGAACTGCAATTTTTTTCTGTTGCCGTCCACATTTCCAAATATATGCCCTATGTATGTGATCTCCTGTGTGAAATGCATTCATACAGCTTAAGTGTCCCGCATGCGCAGTAGAGGAAGCAATGACATCACAAGCACACGGGCTCTGTGTTTTCGGAAGTAAACATGGATGGTAATGCTGAAGCTCATCTAGCGATCTTTCCCAACCTTGAAAAATCAAACTTTTCAAGATGGTTAAAAAAAAAAAAGACTGCTCTTCACATTATCGTCTGCCATGGTTGTTGTTTTTCTTCCTGCGTCTGTGTAGCAAGAAGCAGAATAGAGACCTTTGTTGAGTATTAATGACGTTCAGGTCGGATGAATGCGACCTGTCCGTTCACACACAGGTGAAAAGGCAGATACGTATCGGATTCAGGACCACATATCCAAGTGGCCTGGGTCGCTTTAGAAAAAATGTTACCCAGGCCAAGTCTGTTTTGTTAAGACTGCCATGAAAAGATCTGATTGAGGTCACATCAGGCTGCTGTGTGAACGTAGCCTAAGATAACATAAGCTTATGTGATTGTTGCAGAAGTAATAGTTAAGGTAAGGACAACCTACTTCTTTAGCCAAGTTGGCTCATGCAATAATGTCTCTATTAGCTAGCAGACATGAGGAGAGTCATTGTTCATCATTTGCCTGGAAACTCTTTACCTAACTTTGTAACCTCAGTGGATCTCTTTTTTGGAAAGGTGAGAGATAACCAAAGTTCAGGAAAGCATAGTTTGGGCTAAGTTTCTGGATTGATCTTTGGTTTGCCTGGAGGCTTTTGTCCTTTGTTATCCCTTGTTTCTGGATAAAATCTGGGACTTCTGAGCTACTCAACTCCTGTGTACCAACAGATAATTTAACACACCATCTTTTTTAAATTATTCTGCTGCTGAATGTGAAATTAAGTTGGTGGTTGAAATGTGGAGAATCTAAGCTTTCTAATGATGTATAATGTGTCCATATTGGTAAAAGTTTAACCATGGCTGCTTTTTATGCATGCTGTTGTGCTTAATTGTACTCTACGGCAACCCAATGGATTGGGAGGAAACTCCCAGCATATATATATATATATATATATATATATATATATATATATATATATATATATATATATATATATATATATATATATATATATATATATATATATATATATATATATATATATCTACAGTAATAACCATTCGAAATAAATGTATATATATATAAAAATATGCTCGCAAAAGAGAAGGAGGTGATCACTCCAGTGGCTGGAAGTTGGCTGCCATTCGGCTGCTGTTTGACTGTGAAGGGCAATTTTTAATGGCTGCTAATGTATAATCAGTGGGGGTCCAAGTACCCACATTTGCTACTTAAGTAGAAGTATGGATACTGCAGTTTAAAAACACTCTGGTAAAAGTTGAAGTATCAACTTGAACTCTTTACTTAAGCAAAAGTGAAACAGTATGTGCTCCAAAAACTACTTAAAGTATAAAAGTATAAAGTAACAATTAAAAAAACAGCCAGAAGCTCAATGTTTTGACTATTTAAAAAAAATCTTCGAGATAGGGCCAAGGATGATGAAGTCTTGCTGGTCTCCATCTCTTGATAAGCTGTCACCTGTGTCCGACATTTTCAGTCATTTCAACATCTTTTTCTGAATCTAACATCAGCACGGCATAGACAATTCACTTTTGCAGTTTGAAGAACACCTGCTTGCTTCTGATGATTTCCCTTTGCTAACCAATGGGTGTTTGCGTTATATGACTCATCCAATTACACTAGTTTTCACTAGATTTGGATGGCGCTGATGATTTGCATTGGATGGTGCACATGACGTGAAATTAATATTTATAAACAATAAACAGAAGTCAAGAGTAACGAGTAACGTTTGTTTTAAAAATGTAAGGAAAAGATAGTACAAATACTTCTGTGAAAATGTAATGAGTAGAAGTCAGAAGTAGGAAGACAAATAAGTAATGGAGTAAAGTATAGATATGTAAAAAGTACAGTGACAAAGTATTTGTACATCTTTACTTGACTCCTTTGTATATATATATATTTTTTTATAAGTAAGTATTTCCACACAGTTTTAGAAGTATTTATAGAATTGCCTTTATCTGCATTGCTTTAGATTTTTAGTCATCTAATGTGGCTCCCCTTCAACCTTGTAGTATCGTTTGGCTGCTCTTTTTAACTGCCTCACAACACTGAAATACTTAACTCTGCCAACTTGAAGTGCTCTTTAATAAGATGTTTCTATGCCCATGATACTATTTTTGCATGTCTGTAAATGTCTTGAAATTTACAAGACTGAAAAAAATTAATAATAATTTAGTTAGAAATATTTTTTCATCTTTTCCCCCTCCAAGACAAATGTTACAGTCTGCCCCAAAACACTGATGGTTGCAAATAGAGTTATTTTGTCTGTGTGAGTTTGAGACTGAGATCTGACATGCCTCAAAGGAAGGAAAATGAGGATTTGGTAGACAGATGATGTAACAAAGAAGACATAGCTACCTTAACTGCCTTAGGTTGAAATCATGTAGGAAAAATGTATGATGGAGGGTAAGGAAAAACAACCTGACATCACAACTTCTCCTCACACATTCAGAACCCTAAGTAGCTGCAGCAGAACAGAGTTAGGATAAAGATAACTGAGCTTTGCTGAAGTTGTAACTTTTTGTCACTTACAAAAATAAAATAATATAAAACTTTAGTAAAATACTTTAATTACCGGGTGCCAAGTAATTTTAAAAGTGAATAGTATAATCCTACGAATCAGTTTGGAATGCACATTTAATCATCTAAAACTGAGATGATGTAGTTGCTCCTTCAGGCAGCATCGCAGCAGCGTTTTGAAGAAGATGGAGTGATGATTTTTAAATCCAAAATAAAAGGAGTGGCTATAGTCAAGTCTGAAGGTTATGAAGGCATGGACAAAAAATTCAGAGTTTTTTTTTTTGGAGGAATTTACGGTTTACATAGTTTTTATAATTTAGTTAGCAAAGGTAACAAAGGTTGGATTTACCGACATTTAAATTCAATTTCTCAATTCAGTTTATTTATAAGGCACCAATTCACAACACATGTCATCTTAAGACACTTTACAGTTCACCAGATCATACAGGTATATTGATTCAGAGTTTTCTATCTAAGGAAAACCAGTTAATTGCTTGTAGCAAAAGTGGAGAGGAAAAACACCCTTTTAACAGGAAGAAACCTCCAGCAGAACCAGGCTCAGTGTGAGCAGCCATCTGGCGAGGCCGACTGGGGTTTAAGCAGACAGAAGCAGAGACACAAAAAGGAGGTGCTGGATAACACAGTCCAGGAAACACACAGTCAGGCAGACGAGCTCTGAGCTGTCTTTTAATAAATCCTTGTTTGAGCATTTATAGATAGACAAACCAAGCAGTCCATCACATCTTCTGATGCCAAAGGTGTGCCTTTCCACATTCAGTTCCAATCCCATTTTACCTTTAAAATTGTCATGATCGGCAGGATTTCTAGCCCAAATGCAGAGCACACACACAGAGGCAGAGGAAAAAGTCCAAAGGTTTATTGATTACAGACAGGGTTCTTCCTGGAAGACAAAGAGGACAAACAGGTTAGATTCAGGTTCAGGTTCCAGGGGAAGTCAGAGAGTCAGACAGGCAGGCTGGCTCAGGCTTGCAGACCAAAACTGGATCAACAATCCGGCTCAGAGTGAAGTTCTCTTCCAGCTTAAGTAGGAAAACCCTAATGAGCTGATGGGGAACAGCTGCTTCAGATGAGCACAAGCTCTCAGGAGAGGACCTACGGCACCCTCTGGAGGGCAAGCCTCTGGATCCTAACCGACAGCAGGAACCCTCAGAAAGGGATCCACATCGCCCTCTGGAGGGCAAACCTCTGGATCCCAACAAAAATACACCAAAATTCCACGTTAAACAGATAAACATTCTGTAAGGTGGGGATTTGCAAGTAGTTGCATATGCTATATAATTGTAATAAAAAAAAATACAATTTTAAAATTGCAAAGGGGCTCAATATCAGTCAACTTACTTCTCAAATGGGTTAAACAACTTCTTTGGTAGGTTTGAGGCCTTAAAAAGCAGTGAAAGCCATTCCAAATCAGGGAGAGGAGGCAGTCTTGACGCAACTGATGTGTGAAAGACTCTGACTGAGTCAACCCAAGAAAGTCCCCAGGCCCCTATAACATACCTGGGCAGGTGTTCAAGGAGTGTGCAGGTCAGCTGGCTGGTGTCCTCACAGACATTTTTAACACCTCACTGGACCAATCCACAGTGCCAGCATGCTTTAAGTCTGCCACCATCATTCTGGGTCCCAAAGCAGCCTCAGGTCATCTCATTTAATGACTACAGGCCTGTTGCACTGACTCCCACCATGATGAAGTGCTTCGAAAGGCTGGTTAAAGAACACATCTGCAGTCTCCCCCCAACTTTCGAGCTGTTCGAGTTTGCCTACCAACAGAACCGCTCCACTGAGGATGCCATCTCCTCCACTCTTCACCTGAGCCTAGCACACCTGAAGGAGAACACCCATATGTTGACTTCAAATCCTGGACTTCAGCTTTCAACACCATCATCCCACAGCATCTCACAGGAAAACTGGAACAGCAATACACCCCTCTGCAATTGACTGCTAGACTTCCTCACAAACTACTAACATACTCTCTTCTACAGAGAGGAGGTGGAGCAGAACATGGAGAAGATGAAGGAGATCATCGACCTCAGGAAGAACTGGCCCAACCACAGGTCCTGTAACAGCTTTTTCCCCACTGTCACCAGATTGCTGAACTAGTGAAAAAAAAACACTTCTAAATCAAGTCACAAATCAAGACTCTGTATCACACTGATAACATCATAACAAAGTTAGGATGACCAGGTATTTAGACGATCCACCCGGAAATAAAAGTTCTCTATACCTTTAAAGTTGCTTTGCCGCCACAAGGAAGGCAAGAGACACAGATCCATGTATTCAGGTAGAGAATGTGAGCACATTTCCACTCAACAGAAACAGTAGGTTTGCAACAATAGACTCATGGAAAATTGAAACCCTGGACTGATATCATCTACATGCTTGTGAATAGTGCAAAAGAAAGTCAAAATAAAATTGCAGTTGCAGTTATTGGTTTAAAAAAAAAAAGGTTAGCCTTACTCTAAGGAAACCTGGAGTTAAAAACGGTCTATCCTGTTCTTCTGAAATGTAACTTCAGGTAGAAAGAGACGAAAGGAATGAGTTAACACAGATCCATGTCATGCGCAGTGAAAAGAAGTGATGTGGTTTTTCCTGTACTCTAAGCAATCTTAGCTAACTACGGTACTATGTTTTCTAGAAATTTTTACAAGTAGCGAATTCAGTCAGTAAACAATTTAGAATAACTAATGACTTGCCTTTTAGATTTACAATATCAATGATGGACAAATTATAGCCATGCTGTAATAAACGCTGGTGAAGATTCTCAGTCATCCAGGTCATAGTCATTCCAAAAAAAGAAAAAGAAAAGCAATCCACTGGACTTTGTTTCCAAGGTTGAAGACGTTTCGCTTCCCTTCCAAGAAGCTTTTTCAATTCAAAATGTCAGGAATAGCGTTCAGTTTGAGGTTTTATACAGTAGCTCAACAAAGCCTTTTTTTTTTTTTTTTTAAACATGCAAATTGTAATGGGGGTTGTTTGGCTGTAATAAACTGTGACAGTAGTGAATATGAATGCTCATCACCTACACTTATACAGCATCAACTGGTGGGTTTCACAATAGCTCATCAGGCTGCACTCTCTTGTGTGTTTAGACAAAGATGTTAATTTTAACCTATTTTTTTTCTTCATATGTTTCCTCCTGGGTTTTAATCTATCTAGGTGACCGTTCTGTTGTTACAGTATCCATATTTCTTTTCAAAACTATAACACTAACTCTTAATTTAGTTTCCAAATCTTATTATAGGAACAAAAATACACAGGGCATAAAAAGTAAGTGCAAAGTGATGAAATACGACCTTCAACTACATTTAAAATACATTAGTGTTTGAGTTGAAGGATTGCTGTGCGTTCTTTAACAATGTGCCTCAGAACTCTGAGCCTTGATGTTCAGATTAATGAGGCTTTTTCATTATACTTGCATATCTGATTTACAAGCTCTCAGTTGGAAAATCAACATCAGCACATTAAAGCTGATGTTCGATTCTGGCTGGGAAAGTTGGAGCTTGAAAAGCAGCCCCTAGTTTAGTATCAAACATGGCTGATGCATACATGTAAAGTGTAGTTAAGGTAGCAGTTCTACATTATTTATTACCACTTCTGACAATTTTGTTTCAAAACCGGCCAGGCATAAAATATATTTTCATAAACCCTTTGGATTAACAGGTTCAAAGCAATTCAGTGCCTCTTTTTCTGCAAACTCAGCAATGCTGGTTTTCAAAAGGCAAGCTAAAAGTAAGTGCTGTTCACCTGGACGTAATTGAATTGTGCTCTGATTTTTTTTTTTATAAAGAGGCACAAGAAAAAATTCCCTTAGGACAGAGTTACTGCTTTGTGGAAGCATGTATACATTTGCATGAGATAGCAGTGAAGAAATACATCCTACGTGCTCGTCCCCATCCCCGAGTCTGACTGACATAGTGGAAAAATTGCAAATATTCTATTGGAAAGTAAGCTTGTATGAGAAGAAATTAGCTTCTGCATGCTCTCGCAGGGGTTCAATAGGCGTTCCCTCTCAGGAGGGGTATTTGCATTTTTATTTTAAAGTGGAGAAGGTGGGTCTTTTCAAAAATTCATCAAAAAAAGAAAATCCTCCACTACACCTTTAAAATAGAGATTAAGGGACTGTTTGTCAGTGGACAACAACCAACATGGGTTTTGACCTTTGGAATATAGATGAAAAATTAAGGATTAAATTATATATATATATATATATATATATATAAAAAGGATATTTATTGTTCTAGGATTAATCAATAAATCTGACAAAAAGTTTGCTGCTTGACTGGAAGTTGCGACTATTCCTCCACACACAGTATTTCAAGAATTAAGAAATTTCAATATGAGTTGACCAGGGGTAAATGCAGTAAAACATAATCTAATATAATCTAATATAAATTTTATAGAATAGAATAGAATAGAATAGAATAGAATAGAAGTCCCTAATCAGGGTTTTTCCTCTGTCGCATTTTCTGTTGGACATCCCCTCTCCAGCCTCATACTTTTTTCTATTCT
The DNA here is from genome assembly GCF_016077235.1 of Cyprinodon tularosa. Lineage (NCBI taxonomy): Eukaryota > Metazoa > Chordata > Actinopteri > Cyprinodontiformes > Cyprinodontidae > Cyprinodon > Cyprinodon tularosa. The sequence goes on along the minus strand of NW_024038867.1, from coordinate 855,935 downwards.
AATTAAAACAATGTTATCTATGGAATCCTGTTTCCGCCCATGTGAAAGTAAAAAAATGCCAGATAGAAATTAATATTTATGAGATACAATGTCATAATTATGAGAAAAAAGTCATAATTTCAACTTTCAAAGTCAGGATTATGAGAAGCAAAGTCATAATAAAAAAAAAAATTTGAAAATAAACTGCCCGGACAAATGAAAGTACTTTGTTCATGAATAGTGATATATATAAGGTTCCTGTGATTGGCTCAAATGTTTTCATTCATTTGATCATTTCTGAGTTGTTTTGCTTTAGCGATGTCGCTCAGAGCGACGTACCTGCTTTGTGCAGTGCAAAAGTTTTCCTGGGTTAAGTGGGTGCTGTAACTATGTTGAAATTTTCTGTGTGCAGAGGAATATAAGTTTTAGACTCCACTGATGTTTAAACTACTGACAGTTCATCCTGCAAACATTTCAAACCCTTGTTCAGGCACCAAACACCTTTAAATTGCCAGAGAAGTCAATTACATCAGCATCACTGTTTAAAAAAGCATGGCAGGTTATTGGAACATATAATTGAAATCTTGTCTAGTTTTTTTTTAATCTGTCAAAATAGTTCCCTAATGATGCATTTTCTGGCATATTTAAATTTAAGGTTTAGATAGCTTTTGACACATACTGTGCATAAATACTTGCTGTCAAGATAAGCTTCATTAGGCAGGTTAGTTTGGGCCGTTCAGTTGCTTGTGTCAAATTAAAATTCAGCAAGGTAAGCATCCTTTGGACTCACTGAACTCTACTGCAAGAAGTCACTTAACATAATGCCAATTATGTTTTTTCCTCTCTTTGGAGAACAAATGTGTCTTGAATTTCTCTCCAATCAAATCATTTTTGTATAAACTATATTTTGTACCAAATGTACATCCCTTCTGATAAAGTTTGCTTGATTTTAACTGTAATGTTTTGTTCATTGATATGCTGGAAGAATTTGGCAAATTTAATTTGGCCATTTATAGAGAATTAAAAAAAAGGTTTTTTCACTTGATATTGGAAAAGCATTATGATGAATTAAAAGGACATCTATAATCTATAATACAACCCCCCCCCCCCACCACCACCCCACCCCGCTCGATGCTCTACCCTTTCACTGTCGCATGTCTCTCCCAGTGAAGTCATGCTTGCAGCTGTTTAGGGTGCCTTGATTGAAGGTAGAGGGTATAAATGAGAATAGGGTCTCTGGAAAAAAATGCAGTCATTGCTATTGTAACTCTGAGACACTTCATGTGTATGGGTCTTAATAAAATCATCCTATTTTTATTTGCACATCTCTTCAGTTGAGTTTTCCCAAATTGAGGAATATTTATGTTCGAGGGGATGAGTGTAAATCCTTTTACTATCAGATCCAAGTGGTAAAGAAACTTGTCCAAATTCAATAAATGGGATATGGAGGTAGTTGGTAGGAGGTTGCATTTTAAATTTCTCTAAAGTGTGTAGAATATCGAAACCCCTTTCGTAACATTACAATACGGTATATTGCAGTGGCGAGGGCTGTAACTACCATTGACGACACTGACGTTGTTTCCTTTGTAGTTTACTTATTTATTTATTGCTTGAATTGTGATATATAAATAAAAAATGAATTACACTGGAACTGACGACGATCCTGGACATGGATCTTGGTCTCTCACAAATATGAAACTTGTTTTATATTAATTGTTTTTATTATTTTGCAATGGCCTTTAAATAAGAGCACTTGCAATCTTTTGCAGTATTATTTTTGGTATCATGAGCTAAAACGTTTGGGAATCCCTGATGTTCTGAACTGTTCAATTGCATTTCGGTCAGTTAACATCTATTTAAATCAAAAGAAAAACAGGTACTGTGGAAAAAACTGTCACACACCTGCTTAGCACCGCCCAGTTCTTGTTATTGCTCATTTGATCCACCTGCATTAGTCTCTATTTAACCAGCCTTCAGACCAGTCATCAGTGCCAGATTATTTTGAGCCGTTGGTGACAGTATTTCTAGCGTTCTTGTGTTCTGACTTCCTTATCCTGACCTTTTCTGCCCCTTGACCTTTGAACCTGTCTGTTCCTGTCTGATCTGTTTGCCTGAGCTGTATTTTGACTCCTGTCTGATTTCCGTCTGCTTGTGTACCGACCGGAGCCGTTTCCTGACCACTGAGTCTGCCTGCCCTTGTCTGGCTTGTCAGCCCCATCGTGTACTGTACCTGGAACCATTACCCGACTCCATCTTGGATTCTCCTCCTGGCACTGACAGCCGAACATGTCACTGACATCGGCTTATGCTTCGCCCTGTGGATCATCCTGCCCAACTTTGTCTGCTCGGTTCTGATTTCCTGCCTGTCCTCCGACCTCCGATACATCAGAGTCTGGGACTCTCTGCGCGGCGACTGTCAGCAGTCAGCCAGCCGGAACCATCCTCTACCTCTGGACTCAGAATGAATTATAAGACCACGTTAGTGACTCACTCGTTGGTGATCATTCAGTTCCAGAAAGACATGATCACTTACCTGCTGTCTCCACCAACAGATGTTCCTGCCTTAGGCGCCAACATTGCCCACCCTGATTCTGTTTTCAATAAACGTTCTAAGAAAGCTGTTTTTCCACCGTCAATGCTGGATCCTTCAGTTGTGAACCTGACAAAAACTGTTACAGGGTTGTTGTTTTTTCACTAAACCAGTTTAGCCCCAAAATAGCAAAAACTAAAGCCACAGCTTCAGCATTAATAAAAAGACAGATTAGCTCTGGGATAGCATGAGCTCATTGTTTCTCCCCTTCTCAAGATTTATTGTTGTCAGGTATTGCAGAGAGCCACCATTGAAGTCAGAAATGTCAATTGAATTTGTAAAACCTCTTAGATCTCAGATGGTAAATTTAGTAATGTATTTTATTGTGAAATGGTGTGCCTTTAGCTGTTTGCAGTACTATGTAAGAATGTGAATGAGAATTACAGTTCAGGGTAGATCTTTTTTCACTTTTCATGGAAGTTAAAGATTTATTAAAAGAAAAACAAGTGCTGTGGTTCTGAGAAGACTAAAACTGGACTAAACCAGCCTTTTTTAGTGTTTTTTTCATACATTTAGTTTGAGCCAGCACTTGGACATATTTTGGGAAACAATCCTGTAAACTAACACATTGCTACAATTAGTGAATGCACGCAATTTTAAGAAACTGATTTGTGAGAAAATGTTAATGAAGAGATACTAAGTCTTTGTTCTCAAACCATTGTGTTAAAAGCTGGAAATAGGGTTGAGGGATCTCTTGTAAAGATTTCATACTAAGCACCACAACCTATTTTTTCTATATTGTATTGAAAAGGGCAGAACTAATACAAGCTTAGTAAATGAAACAAATGTTATCTATGCTAGAATACTGTAAACAACATTATCTGGTAACTATATTTAACATTTGTTTGCAGGTAAGTAATGTGCAAATAATGTCCTGAATGTGGAACAAACAATACATTTCTGTAGAAAGGAGACGGTTTAAAGAAGGCTATTTTATTTGTGCTCTTTTTTTTTTATTTTTCAACAAGAAAATAAAGAAAGTCTCTGAGAGATCCTGTGGCAAAGCATGTTCTCCCTCTTCAAATGCTCTTTCTCTCCGGTTCCTGTGTCATATGCCAGTAGAATACGACACAAGCTTGCACTAAGGTTCACCACTGTTGTGTCTGTCACTTGTCTATAACGCTTCCTTTCATATCCACTTCCCAGGCATTGTTGTTACAAATAAACAGTTCATGTTCATCGATGTCCAAAGAATAGCAACGCAGATTTCAACCACTTCCCCTTGTTGGTGTCTTAGTCGAAGCTTGGCTACTCTTTGATGCATGACAAATCCAGGCCTTCACTGCTCATAAACAGAAGGAAAGAAAATCTTCAAAGAAAAACAACAGTTTAGTATATCGCTACATTTATATAGCCGGTACACAAAGAATGCTCAAGCGACTAAAAATTCCAGTCTGGATCTTATATAGTTGTTTTAATTTTTTTAATTATTATTTTAAAAGTAATGTTAAAGTTATAAACATTAAAAGAAAATTAACTGTTTTAAGGCTGTTTGTTTTTACTTAGTTAAAGCCACAATCTCAGGTATGTGACACGGAACCAGCTACAGCTCAACAGTTTTCTCATTAGAAAAGGTCAGACTGACACAAAGAGGAACCATGTCATTGCTGCTCCAGTCTAAAAACACAAATAACCCTGCTTTTTTAACCACACATATGTGCTTGTGCAGTGCTACAAACTGTGGGGATTTTATTAACCCATGATTATGGCTTTAACTAGGAATCATTTCTAGAGCATACTGGACGCTTACAGCACAGAACACTTTTTTCTTTTTTATGTCATTGTTTACCTTTTGTTCAACGTTATAAGTCAATTTGTACCTCAAACCAGAAAGCATTGAACATTTTACAACAAATTGTGTCATGTGTATACATACATTTGCCATGTGAATGCTTCCATATAAAATCTGTTGGCCTTAAATGATCTTGAGTCCACCCCTGGCATTAAGAGCAAAGTCCAGTGTAGAATACTTCTTTATATCTAAAAAAAAAAACCTGTACTTTCTGACTTCTTTTGGCCAGCCTTTGTTTTGAAATGGGTTAAATTGAATGTAAACAACAGTTAGTATCTTATCTGCATTTAACGAAATGTGGTGCCAAGCTGCTTAGTATCTCCTCCAAATCATTGAATTGAAGTCTTTCAATTCTACTTATGTGTTTGAGTGGATAACACCAGGTGCCAAGACATGCAGGTTGTTTAAACAAAAAGATGTAAATGAAGAGCTTGCTTTTGAGAGCTCAGTGAGCTGTAGGGGAAGTTTTGGTAGGATGCCACGTATGCAATAACTGCATTTATAAAACTTAAGACTACTCAACATTCCATGGTCAAGGGTAAGAAGCATTACATCAAAAATACTGTGGGAAGAAAAATCATTTATTCACACAGAGATGTGCCAATGCGGCACAGGGACAGTGCATGAGAAACATGCAACAGAGAACGAAGAGAGGGACCTTCATAGAATAGAGTTGCTGCTGCAAAACCTTACATTACCAAAGGTTAATGCAGAGAATCAGTTCTATTGTAGAATAATCGGAACTAGAGCATTAGGAAGTAGTTCTCTGGAGCAATGTATCCTGCTCAGACAATCTGCTAAGCCTCATCGGTTGCCACAAATAAGGACTGTCTGACTGCACTGCAAATGCATAGTTTTGTGGAGGAGGGTATTATGGCCAGGTTCAGCTCCTTAAAAAAAGAAGTACTCTTAAGTTCCAGCTATGATGGGACCTGTGGTAGATGGTCCTATTCAGCTACAACATTAGAAAATTAAGGAAAATCATCTTTATTTGTAATTGCAATTTTGTACATTGCAATGTTTATTTTCTGGGGTCTTGATTAGGAATCCAGATTGACCATCTGACGGACTGGAAACTGCAGCCCTCTCACACACAAACATCCTGTTCATTGGGGGCAGATTTGGTAAGGAGGAACATGCCTGGCCTTTAACCTTAGAAAGTCCCTTTGTAGTTAATTAGAGCAGACAACATTTTCCATCACCCATTCCTTAATGGACTGCTCCATATTTTTTGAAAGCAGCTAAAAACAACCTTTCGAAGAATCTGATTTGTTTTGTCAAAAACATAAGATACTATCTGCTGTTTACAATCCCCAGAACCCTCTCATCAAAAGGCTTTGAACTCTTTCTTTTAGTCTCTAGATGTTTTAAATGCACTAAACATCATCTCTTGTCACATTTCACCTATTTTTAACAGAACACTTTCACAGACACAAAACGCTATTACTTAAAAAAAAAAACCTGTTCCGGTTATAATGTCGTGGAACCAATTGCAAGTAATTAATTTTGTACAATGGCAATAATTCCTTATTTATTTCCATTTCTAAACCACCAGTAGCAATCTGAAGACATTTGAAAATGGGAACAGTTCAATTTCTGCTTGTACGCTTTAATCCAGCTAGAACAGAAATAGCATTTTAAAGAATACATTCATCCGGTTGTTTCTATGAGCATGAAAGTGTGTGCTGATGCAACTGTAAGTGTGATGTTGGATTTGTAACCGTGTCCTGGTTAGGGGAGTGTAAGAGTCAATCATCTACCACAGTACTTTGGTCATAGTAATGATTCGAGGATAAAAGGGGATTCAGTGAGCCAATGAAGGAGGATCATTTTGTGCAAATTGTAGTTCACTTTAGCAATGTTGTGAAACAGAAAAGCAATATTTGAAATAGTTCAAATACCTGTGATATTTCAAGTTTGGCACAATGGCACCACAGTGGAACCAGAAGAGTCCAAAATAAAAAAGAGATAAAAACGTGGGCTAAAAACACAGTGGAGCTACAGTGTATCAAGAAGGAAGCTGAGTTTTAGGTCTTTTAATAATGGTCGTTTTATGATTTTGAACAGTGCAGTTATGCTTCCCCAATGGGAATTAAAGACATTCAGTAGAAGATTAAATTTTTTAGTTTGATTTCAAAATCAAAAACGTACCAGGATAGCTGAGCCGACAGGTAACTAAGTTGGAACTCCGGTTTCTGAAAAGTCTGAAAGATTTCAAAGCCATGTTATAGAAACAAAAGTCTTTTTTGTTGCAAATATAGAACTTTTCTTTCTTCTGTACAGCATTCTCTCTTTAGGATGATGAAGAGCACATGTAGAAGAAGTTCACCAACGAAAAAAAGGCTGGCTAGTGTTTTTATGTTGTAGTTTTGTTTTTTCTTTTTTGGGTCAGAGGACAGAGCACTTTCCTCTTGTTAGAAAAGGAGGACACAAATGTTTCTTCTGTTATTGTGTTTGTTTCTGTTCTTGACCAACCTTTCTCGACAGAAAGGTTGAAAACAGTCAAAAAAAACCACCATCACATAACATAGCCATGCCATATTCAAATAATGAAATATTAATGCTGAGGATCGTAGGAATAATAAGAAGACTAGTAATGAGAATAAGAATAATGAATAATAATAATAACATTATAATATATATATTTTTAACTTTTTTTAAATCTTCATATAAAAACAGTGATGAGAGGAAGTTAATACACAGTAGGGCTCTACCACCCCATCGGTTGATTTGGCACATTAGACACACTCTCATATGAGCTACCTACTTGATCTCAGCACAGGTAGATATTACTGCTGATTGGTCGCCCATCCTGAACCATTTTATTTGATGTTTTAAATCTTCCAAATTTTGTCCACATACACTCATCAGGGTCATATTATTTGTTGGCCTTTTTTAATAGTTAAGTTTTAAAAAAAGAGTAATGGGGTTTAAATGTTTGAAGTTTGGTGAATTTTCTGGAGGCTTAGGTATATGGTATAAAAGTATCATCGGAAAATCACAACCTTAAAGCAGGATCTTTTTAATAACCTCAAATTCCTATATTTTGCTTTAATTATGAAATATGTTTTTTATTGGTCTGGCTAAAATTTTAGGCAATGTTTTCAATGAATAACAGTTCAAATGTGTAAAATCAACAGACACAGATACCAGTTTAAGACTGGGGATGGTGAACTCAGAGAAAACATCCCCATATTGCATCCTCTCGCCATCCTCATCAGCACAGTGTCTATGTCACTTTCAACAACACAGTGTCTATCACTTGCATTTACTAAGGGGCACCATTTTTTTGGCACCTAAGATTGTTCTAACACATTAGCAGTGTTTTAAAGAGGGCTCAGCAGAGACTATAAATCTATAATCTCAGACTTTATCTCTCCTCAAAGAAGCAGATATCTAGCTGTTGCGCCATCATTCTGATGGAGTCTTGGCTGCATCCAACAATACCGGACAATGCTAGAGGCCATGAAGGCTCTGAGCTTCAATCTGCACACACAGAGGGTGTTTTCATCATTGCTGGGGATTTTAATCAGGATGATTTGAAGACTGCTCCCTCATATTTACCAACATGTGGACCTTGCAACTCGGGGTAAAAACACTTTAGACCTGATTTACTCTAACATCAAAGATGCATTCAGAGCAGCCCCCCATGCCCACCTCGGGTCATTAGATCATCTTTCAGTTATGCTAATCCCCGCATGTAAGCCCCAGCTGATCAGGGCTGAACCGACAGTTAAAGAGGTCCAAGTGTGGTCTGAGGGCGCCATGGAGAAACTCTGACTCAAACATCTTTAAGGCTGCAGCAACCTATGAGAACGTATTAAATATAGATAAATATGCCATGAATGTGTCTCCCTACATTAACAGATGCATTGAAGATGTCAGCATCAAAAAGAACATCACCACCCGGGCCAACCAACGACCCTGGATGAATGGAGAGGTTTGGAAATCGATAAAAGAGCAGAACTCAGCCTTCAAGTCTGGTGATAAAGATGCACTGAGAACAGCATGTGCCAACTTAAACTGTGCCATCAGATCAGCGAAGCAGAGCCCCAGCCAGAAGATCTAGGATCTTTTCCTCTACGCCAGCAACACCAGGAGGATGTGGAAAGGCATTTGGGTAATCACAGACTACAACACACCCTCCCCCCGGTAGATGGAGCAAACACTTACTTTCTAAATGAACTGAACAACTTCTTTGGTAGGTTTGAGGCACTAAACAGCACTCCAGCAGTGAAAGCCGTTCCACACCAGTGGGAGGAGACACTAAACCTTGACGTAGTTGAAGTGAGGAAAACTCTGAGGAAGGTCAAACCCAAGGAAGGCCCCAGGCCCTGATAACTGGGAGAGTGTACAAGGTGTGTGCTGACCAGCTGACTGGTGTCCTCACAGACATTTTTAACCCCTCGCTGGACCAATCTGTAGTGCCAGCATGCTTTAAGTCTGCCACCATCATTCCTTTTCCAAAGAAGCCTCAGGTCAGCTCATTCAATGATTACCGGCCTGTCGCACTAACTCCCATCATGATGAAGTGCTTCAAAAGGCTGGTTAAAAAACACATCGTCTCCATTCTGCCGCCATCATTCGACCCGCTCCAGTGGACGCCACAGAGGACGCCATCTGCTCTGCTCTTCAACTGAGCCTGGAGGAGAAGAACGCTCACGTGCGGATGCTGTTCCTGGACTTCAGTTCAGCTTTCAACACCATCATCCCACAGCATCTGACAGGAAATGTGGAACAGCTGGGCTTCAATACAGCTCTCTGTAATTGGCTGCTAGACTTCCTCACAGACAGACCTCAATCAGCCTGGGTCAGACAAAACGACCAGTGTAGGTATCAGATCTGCTCAGGTGGTCAGATCTGCTCGGAGCCCCACGCCTCCCGATGACATCATAATATGGCAGCTCCACTCAAACAAACTACATTGTGCCTGTGGTCTGTATTTGTAACAAATCTATTTTATTTAGGTAATTTACATTGCAAGTTAATGTATTATAGATATTTGGTCAAATACTGAAAGTGCAAAACCACTGTAAATTAACAAATTTAAAATTATTCGTTACAAAAACAGACTGTAGTTTGTTTGAGTGGAGTTGCCATAAAGTGACGTCATCGGGGGGCAAATTCCTTAGAAAAAAATGGTCAGTTTACAAATTGCAATCCCGCTCTCAAAGAAAACCTACAATCCTGTTATATTTACGTTAGTAAGTTGTCTGGACCAATCACAATGTTTTGTATAGTGATGCAAGCGTTAATCAAACGTTATCATGTATAGTGACGTCATCGGGAGGTGCAGGGCCCCGAGCAGATCTGGTACCTACACTGGACCTACAGAGATGAGGTGGAGCAGCTGGTGAACTGGTGCAGATACAATAACCTGATCCTGAATGTGGAGAAGACGAAGGAGATCATCATTGACTTCAGGAAGAAGTCAACCGGCCTAACCATGCGCCACTTCTCATCAACAACTCAGCTGTAGAGGTGGTCAGCAGCACACATTTCTGGGGGTGCCCATCACAGACAACCTCACCTGGACTGTAAACATCACCTCACTGGTCAAAAGGGCACTGAAGCGCTTCTACTGTACTTCCTGTGGAGGATGAGGAAAACCCGCCTGCCACCACCCATTCTCACCTCCTTCTACAGAAGCACCATAGAGAGCATTCTGAGCAGCTGTCTCACTGTGTGGTGTGGAGGCTGCAGGGCGTCAGACTGTACGGAGGGGAGGAGAGTAGTGAGAACCGCACAGAGGATCATCAGGGCTCCTTTTCCATCCATTAAAGACATTTCATTCCAGCGCTACGTGTCCCGAGCCCGTAACATTATAAATGACCCCTCACATCCCCACCATGGACTGTTCTCCCTGCTGCCTTCTGGGAAGAGACCTAGAAGCATCCAGTGCAGCTCCAGCAAATTCCAGAACAGCTTCTTCCCCACTGCCATTAGAATGCTAAATGTTGTATAAAATGGGGTTTTAAAAAAAAAGCGCAGAATGTTGAAAACTGTAAATCATATACCACTCTTATGTTTGCATTTTATCACTGCTTCTTACATTTTTTATCAGTGCTGCACTTTAAAAATGGAAATGTCTTGAGAGCTGTACTAAACAAAATTTATTTTTGTATACACTCTGTGTACAAAATGACAATAAAGTCTGTCTAAGTCTAGGTAACCAAGTTGGATTCCTTGTTTTTAGACACAATCTTGGGGAATAAAGCAGATTCTGCTCCAAAGACCTCAGCAAGAAATTCAAAATTAGGCTGTTAAATATTATATTTTTTTGCAAATAGCTGGGCTTTTTGCATTCTTATAAACCTTTTTTTTTTTTTACCTATTTTGTGTTTCCTATATTGTTATGTTCCAAGTCTGGTTCTTTACCTCTGTAAATTAGCCTGTCTTGAACTTAGATTAATGCTTTAGGTTATTTGGTAAGATGGCAAAAGATTCAGCTATATTGACTCTCTGACAGGATTTTTTTTTTTTTTTTGAAAAGTTCACTATTGCTTAAAAAATACTAGCATGACAGGATTACTGCCCTAAAGCATAAATTAGAATTAAGGGATTTTGATGGAAACTAGGGTTGTAATACAAAAGTACCTATTTAAAGTGACTAAAAAGAGTTGTACAATATATCATGGGAAATAACCATTGGAAAATCAATGTGTTCAACATTGATATTGCAAAGCTAAGCTGAAAATAAATAGCTTTTTGTCTGAGTTTCATACGTTCACAGCTAGTGTCCTTTTAGGTCATTATGGAATCCAACACAGGTCATAGGGTGGTAACGGTTACAAAGAAGCATGGTTGTAATAAAGGCAAGTGAGGACACTGTGGATATTGTTGCAAGTGATATTGTCATAGACATTTTCACAGCTAATGAAACTACTGTAGTCATCTTACTACTATTGTGCAGCTGCTATATCTACCATTTCCTACAAGAAGTGCGGTCAAACATCAAATTAGAATTACTCTTGAAATTGGTAGATACCCCTTGTACAGGGGTATTATGTCAATGGATTGTTACATTTTGAGTATTTTAACCCATTTGTTGATTTTCATTACTGTCTGGATCAGAAAAAAATGCACTAAACATGTCAACTTATGTGCTGTATAATAATCCCTCCCAGCAAAATTAAATTCTAACTACATAATTAAAAGCCAAAGATTACTATGACTTTTACTCCCCTGATGAGTGTTTGAAAACTGCAGAATGGTACTGTACATAATTTTTTTTACTGCCTCTTTATCTGGTGTATCACACTCCATAATGCAGCTTCAACTTTCCCATGAAAGCAATACATAAGGCTCTGTTAGTGAAGTTTTAGTCTGCTTTTAGAAACTTAAGGAAGATCCAAAGCATCATTGGTTGTTCAAGACGGGTTTTCCAACAACATTTAGGGAGTTTCTATTCTTAACGTCAATAATTTCCATTACATTACAAAAAGTATCTCAGTTTCAATAATATATTCATATTTTTGTTCAATATAATACGTATATTAGTTTGGTCCTCATCCGTTTTGGGAGGAAAAGGCTTAGTTTGTGTAAACTATGTGTGTTGTGTCTGTGTGTATAAACATGTATGTGCAAAGTACATTTTTGTAAATGCCATAAGCTGTTTGAGTATATTTACATGTCTGATGATAATGTCCACATATCAGTGTGTTGTAATTGCAGTCTTTTTTTAGGTACAATGTGTTTGGCAACTTCACATATGGGATTAAGCCTTCTGTTGGGCAGACACACCCTTCCAATAGTCCAGTATGTCATGAAGATCTTCATCCTTGGCAAACTGAACCTTCCGCCTCAGAGCGTGCCCGGCTGCCACGTATCCTTCATCTTCTAAGGATGCCTGCCGATGCCTCTTACGGTGCATTTTGAACCTCTCCCAAAGCCCTAGAGTTGGGGTACATAGGAGCCCTTCCTCCTCCTCATCTTCCTCAGGACTTGAGCAATAACTGAGGTTGTGGTATTGGGGTGAGAGTGGGTAATGCTGCGACAGCTGGGAGTAGGTTAACTCACGCTGCTTAGCCTGCCTATTTAGAGTAATGGGATCCAACACAGAAGGTTTGCGACCTCCTGGGTGGTGGTGAAGCTCCTGCAGGATCTGTGGATGGTGCTGAAGTTCTTGGAGATGCTGTTGAGATCCTGGATAGGAGTGGCGGTGTTCATTGTACTGACGGATTCTCTGGGCTTCAGCACGCAATATAGCTGCAGCTGGGTTGACTGTACGGATGGCATCTCCTCCCCTTTCTCCTGGTGAGGCTCTTTCAATGTAACGGGACTCTGATGAGTGGTACCCTCCCTCTGAGCGGAAAGAGCGAGGGCTCCGTGCAGAACCAGGAGAGGAGGAGGTACTTGGCCGTTTGGTTGTTGGAGGAGTTTCCATGCTGTGGTGTCGTTGCAAAGAGGGGTGATAACTTCTTGACCGGTCCTCTCTTCCGCCTCTTCCTCCCTTGTAGACAGGAGAGAGGAACTCACCTCCCCTCTCTCCCTGCTCAGATAAAAGCACCAACTGTGGCTCTTCAGTTGAAACAGCACCTCCACCTGCAGTCGGAGACTTTATTCCCTGCTGAAAGGATGTAGACTCAGATTTGAGAGCATCTATACAGTTGTTAATTATCTGGTTGACTTTGTCAACTTCTTTAGCAATGGTGGAGATCTCAGCTACAGAGCCCTGGGGATTTGCTTGCGGTGACATCTCCCTTTCTCTTTCTCGTTCTCTTTCTCTTTCCCTTTCCTTTTCGATGCCAGAGCCTCTGACCTCCATGTAGTTCAGCTTGGCAGACTTGTGTCCTGGAGTTTCTATCACTTCCTGAAGCTTGTACGGATCAATCTCGCCTCCCTGGGGCAGGTAGGGCATTCTGGACAGACTTTCCCCTGCAGCAAGCTTTTGTGAGACAGATCCTCCACCACCTCCTTCTATATCCCCTTCCCCACCATATTTGAGTTCTATCAAAGTCCTCTGGATTCTACTCATCTTTCTCTCCTTCTCCTCCATGATCCTCTTTTTCCTCAGGCAGTGTACGACAAAGCCAAGAATGAGTAGCATACCAAACAGACAACCCAAAATTGTCATGATGTAATGAGTCGCAGATGACTGATTTCGTATTCTCTCAGCCCCAGCTTTTCGACCAGTAGAGATGGTTAAACAAGTGTGGTTGAACCTTAAGGAGTTCCGTATAGAAGCCACACAGTATGTGTAGTCTGTGTTAGGTTTCAAATTCTTCAGCTCTATATCCTCACTGTTTTTGTTCAGATGTTGGATATCAGTAAAGAAGCTGTTGTTATATAGCATCAGGATGAACATTTTCTTAAACGGATGAGGAAGCTGAACCGTTATGACTGCACTTGAATGTTGAACTTGTTTTATTGTTATGATTGGGTTGGAATCTGGGAAAATGGGACCAAGGCTTATCACGTCATCGGGAGCGGTCCCGGAGGCACAATCATCCAGTCCACACGGGGAGGCAAAGTCTGGCAGCTGAGTGGTGGAGTCATAGATGTAGAAGGGTGTCACGCTACTGCCATCGTCTGTGCATACAAGATTAAGCACATGCAGGGCGTTTCGTTGAGCTGGCATACGAGGGTTCTGGCTAAGTAGGTTGTAGCCAGAGAATCCTTGAGGGGAGTCACACACCATCCGTTCACTGGTTCTGTTTGGGAACACAGCAAGCCAGCGCAGGAAACCTAGAAGCTCGCACGAGCAGTTGAAGGGGTTGGTGTAGAGTTCACAGGTCGTTAGCTTAGAGAGTGCAGAGAACAAATTTCCATCCAGAACTTGGATCCTAGAGTTGGAAATACAGATATAAAAATTTAAGTTCAATATCAATTATAGATGCACTTATGCAGTTAAACTTAATTACTTTAGAGCTCTTGAAATCTCTCCTCAAAATGTACCTAAAATCATTTCACATGTTCTAAAGAACCATTTATTTTTGTATTGTCTTATCTGATGTCCTTAATCAACATTACGTTCTATTAGACAGTTCTTAGATCTGATTTGAACAGGAATTATAGGAATTATAGTATAGGGTCCTTGCATTAAAGGTTAGTTATACTGAGCATCATATTTGTCTGCAGTCCCTTAAGAGTCACATTTAATGAGAATAATCCTGCAAAATGAAACATGATAATCAGATATAGGCAGTGTAACAATCCGATCAGATATGAGCCAAACATAAAAAAGCAGCAAAAAGATTTCTAAGAAAAAAAATTTAGTTGCATAAGTTCTCTGAAAGTTTTTTTTTTCTGTAGTTTCAAAGCATGTGTTTAACATGCAAGCCAACAAACCTCAGACCAACCTACTATTCAATTTGAATAAAATTGAATACTAGGTTGAATAAAATATTCAGTTTTCAGTTTTCAACTTTTGTAAAGTTTTCTAATGCTGAATTTATTTGATCTGCCACTTTGCAAAAAACTACAAGGTAACACATAAAACAGTATTTAAAAGCAATTTCATTATTTTCCAAACGTAATAACTAAAAAAATCTATTTTTATTTGTCATTGCAGCTTTGTATATCACAATGTAATTGATCAGGAATCCACAGTGGAGGTCCCAGGGGATTCTAACTAGGGAACATGTAGTGCTCCAAGGGCATGAGTCCCCTGATGAATACACTAGACCAGAGGGAGGAGTAAATGCAGGATTACATTTTAACAATTTTACCTTCTCATGTTAGTGATTAGTGAAGTAAGTGTGGCGAGTATTACTAAAACTACACACTGAGATCTACAAAAAAACAACCAACAGTTTTGATTCCAGCATATGCAATAAAAGTGAGAAATAGTACAGCCCAAAATGATGAAACAAATCAAAGTTGCTGTTCTTTGTTCAGTCTACCTGTCATCTGTCTAAATCTTGCTCTCCATCTCTTTTGTCATGTTATATAGAATATAGTTTTCTTTAGGTTTTGTTTTCATTACAACTGGAAACCTCTTAGGTGTGGTGTTTTCAATGGTTAGAAAAACTGAAGCAGGGAACTGATTAATTCTTTAAACAGTCAATCTATGTATTAGAATAGTCTCAGTAAATTAGCAACGACTAAAAAGTAAGGGCTCATCTTATAAGAAAAGTTTGAATGGTTTTGCCCTATAAAACAGTGGTTGCCTTAAAAGGTGAAAGTATTTAAACAAATGAATTGATTTGTTTAAACGAAAAGATTATATTAGATCTGTATATCTAAAAAATAATAATGTTTGCCATTTTTTATAACTGTCAAAAATCTTACAGTTAACATTACATTTTCAGCATTTTTTTCAACCAAATTAAAACACGTGTACAAAGTAATGTTTAAATCCATCAGGCAATTTGAATGAATAATTGATCAAAATAGTTCTCTTTCAAGACATTTTC
Source organism: Cyprinodon tularosa (assembly GCF_016077235.1). Lineage (NCBI taxonomy): Eukaryota > Metazoa > Chordata > Actinopteri > Cyprinodontiformes > Cyprinodontidae > Cyprinodon > Cyprinodon tularosa. The sequence continues at coordinate 840,217 of NW_024038867.1, read as the reverse complement.
TCTGCTTACTGCTTTTCAGTGCAGTTACAGCATTCTTTCATCTGCTAGTCATTTACAAACAAAGCTGCACAAGGTACCTGTTCATAGAGAGGTCTATATTTTCCAAATTGGGACACTCCCAGAAGGTGTTGGGTGTAACAGTCTCGATGAGATTGGCTTGCAGGTAGAGATACTGCAGCTTGCCCAGGCCCCGCAGCATCCCCTCTGTCAGGTTTCGCAATTTGTTAAAGCCCATCTGGAGAACCTGGTGAGACAAAGACAAGTGGGATTATCCTAATCTCTGAAGTGCCCGACAGCGCCAGGCGTTGCTCGCGACAAGCTGCAAACATACAGAACAAACAGCTGACAGTTCAGAACAGCTACTTTTTCACATTGTGATCTAAGCCTCTGTGCTGCACTGAAATTTAACAAGATCTGTCCTGTTTGCTTTTTCGCTTCTGGCATTGCTCCAGCATTTTGGGTAGGTGTGAAAGCTTGAAGACTCATTATTGTTCCACTTAGTGAAACAAAGGATATTTAGAAAAGGCATAAATGAAGTTCTTGTTTTTATCTTGATTTCACTGTTTCCCAAAATGTAGTCCAATCAGAAAGGGTTTTCATCTTTTACTTTAATGAATATAAGGCCAACACACACAAAAACTGTGTCCTGTCCTTAATTCATACATGCTCATTCTGTTAAAATACTATTTCAAGTATGATTTTATTAATGTATTTATGTTCTAGATTGAAATGTATTTCAGTCTAGATCTGTCTTCTTTTAAGGGTATAAATTTATAAATAAATCATAAAGGAAGTATGCCCTGAAACTTGACAACATGGTGTTATCTGCACTGCTTTACTCCTGGGATGTTGTCTTTCTATCCAACAGGGCCATGCTGGTGAGGAGTAGAAAATCCATATGTGCCCCAATGATAATCATTACTGTCAACATGCAATGCATTTCCCCCACAACTACTTTAAAATCACAACATTCCCAGTGCTATGCAAACATACACTGCATTCTGCATTGCTATGTATTTTCTTAATATTGAATACATTTCTATGTACATATTTTCTTCTGAGGATCTTTCATATTTTCTAGAAGTATTTCTAAATATAATACAAGAACCTGCTTGCTAAACTAAGTCTATGTGTCATGATCGGTACACGAATGTGACCCAATTATGCAGAACACCACGAGGCAGGAAACAGTTGAAAAGTTCACAGAGTTTATTGAATACAATTTCAGAGGTAATGTGTTCAGGTTCTGGTCCAGGGAAAAAACGGGTTCACCGGAGTCTGTGAGGAAGACAGTTTAGTTAGTTGGGTTCTTAGAGGACTGTCCTTAGATAGTTTCTGGTTTGTACCTTGAGGGTCCTTGAATAGCACTTGGAGAGGAAGGTTGTTGGAACTGGAGAGAGTCTGGTTAGCAGAGTCCGTTAGCTGCTTCAGCGTCTTGCTTCTAGGAAGGTAGCAGACCTTGACTTTGGGTTTCCAGCTCTTGGTCCAGAGCTGCATGTGAATCCAGAGGTAATCTTCAGGTTTGGCTCAGAGGGCAGGCTCGGCAGGTTAAGCTCTTCCAGAGCTTCGCAAGGGAAGATCAGGTTTTCCTGGAAAGACAGAGACAAGATTAGGATCCTGTCAGGATTCAGAGCAAACTAAGTTCTCAGAGGTTCTAGGTTTAGGTTCTAACCAACTGGCTCAACACTGCGGCGTTGAGGCAAGGTCTGAAGACAGCTTAAGTAGTGGGTCCTCCTGATGATGGTAACGAGCAGCAGCTGTGCAGAGGGCTCTGCTCAGGAGGATCCACGGCGGACTCTGCTGGAGAAGAGAGGTACTTCTCCAGCTTCCAACACTATGCAACATTTCGTTATGATTTCATACTGACAAAAAGTCTTTGAAATGTTATAAAGTTTAAGTCAGGCCGGTTTTTTGGTTGGTCAAGCACAATGATACCATGGTGTTAATGTAGGTAGTGATACTTTCATTGGTGCTGACTAAAGCTAGGATGAATGAATGAGGAGTTTTTATCTCGGTAAAAACAACTCATATAATCATGTCATGGTTGTAACATCCACTTTAATCAGCAGTTGTTGTTTGCAAAATTGTAAAACAAATAAATAAATAGACTAGGTCGGTTTTAAGCTGTTTATGTTTTTTTTTTTAAATGCCAAGAGAATATTTTTCCAACTTCTGTCACTTAAGCCTGACAGAAATAAAAGTCAGTCCCCAAACACAGCTTTCCAACAGGTAGTGTGTATTTATAATTTTTCAATGGTGATATAAGAGAATGGAAACTGGCTGATAGCAGGGGATAAAAATTTCTGAAAATTGGATTTACCAGAAAGTCTACACTCTCATCTTCACCCTCAGGGCTAAGCCCCTGATCTCCTGGAATCCTAGATCCTTCCCTGGTCTAGGATACAGACTTTTAAATGGAATATAAAATTCATTTTTATTGGAAAATAGTTTCCACTGGCAAAAGGTACGGGGTGAAAAAAGTCAAAGAATAAAGCCTTGTCATCAGGACAAGATGAGGTAGAGTTACCAATCTTCACACAAAAAAAGTATTTTAGAGACGTAGGACTTTACACTGAAAAGCCTATGCTCTGGTTTTCATCCGTTGCTCTAGCCGTGAGATCCAAGAGCACCATTAGCAAATCGTTTGCTAAAGAAATGTCATTAAAACACTTAGAGATGATTGTGTGATGTAAATCAACCTTGTTGGGTGTGCCTTAAAACCAATTTTCAAGCAATATTCCTGTAAAAAAAATGTTTGCTTTAGCAGCCATTACTGGTGTTTGATAACAGTGCACAGGTCCTTTTATACCGTTGTTTAAACCTACTGTTCCCTGTGAATAATAAGCGTTTAACAATTGTTCAACAATTACCTTGTGCAAAGTTGATTATGGCCAGATACTCTATGAAACCCCTTAGAATATAAGCCACTTTCAACTACATCTACTTAAGGTTTCTGGCTAGATAAAAATGTCTGCCTCAATGATGTGTTCAGAAACAAGCTCGAGAACTCTCAAAGAGAAACAAAATGTGCCATTTTTGGAAAAAGAACAAAATTCTCTGTTCTAGCAGAGTATGGACAGACCCTCCTTGTGGAGGGAGGGAATTGACAGGTCAGCAGTCTCCCGAATGACTGAGTCAGCCATAACCTGATTATAACATCGCTACATTAAAAGTAATTAATTGTGTCTTTTTAACTCTGAAAATTGTCAAAGTAAACTAATCGTTGGAATTCAACAACAAGTTATAATAGAACAAGTTAAAATAAACGCATGAATCTACATCATTTTATTACTTGTTTAACCTGATATCTGAAATAAATTAATTTTTAAAATTATGTAATTTTTGACAGAAATCTAGTGTATATGTAGGTTTCTTTATGCTGTTGTGTACATGTAGTTGGCAGAGGGTAGTAATTAGTTACATTTACTCAGTTACATTTACGTGTACTTTTAGGAGTAGTTTTACAGGATTGTCCGTAAAAATATGATAAAGTATCACTACCCTTACTTGAGTAAACATTCTAGCAACTCCATCCATTGTAACTTCACTTAATAAACACAAGCTTGTTTTAAACAAAAATGCACCATTGAGATACACATTTTCTTTTTTTTGTACTCAAGGCTTATTAGTTATTTTCCTACTGCTGAGGTCGAGTGATAACTCAGTACACAGTATACTATAATTTCAAATACTCTAACATACTGTAACTATTTATTTTGTAAGATGATTTTGATTTTTATAACTCAAAAATATTAAATCTGCTGTTATGATCATGGGTAGTAACGAGATAAGTTATTCATTACTTGATTAACTTTTTTACTAAATATTGTTTTACTCTTGCTTGAGTCATATTTTAGGTTACGTTTAACTATTACTTCCGTGATAGTATTATGAAGCACTACTTTTACTTAAAGGAATAGTACACCCAAAACATGATTAGCCTTCATTTTCTACTCACCCCCATGCTGAACAACACTCTGGAGTACTTTTTTGATATCTCAAATGCATCTGGAGATCTGGGAGGCTTCTTGCTGTCTGCTGACATTCAAATAATGGAGGTCTATGGTGACCGAGACAGAAAGGTCCATAAAAGTCCACAAAAAACGTGTCAATATTCCTCCATACTGCTCGTCCAATGTATTCCAAGTGTCCTGAGTGGGTAGCATCCAGAATTTACTCGAAACGAAGTCATTTAGAATGTTTTTAGAGCATAAACAGTAGTGTAGAGGATTTCCTGAAAGCGCGCACATGCGCGTTCACGACGCTACGGAAGCCGGCAGACCAAACCAGATGAAAGTGCGCATTCAGCGTCTGCTCTGCCAATAATGCAAGCGTAGAAGAAGAAATGTGCTGTTTACCTGTGCAAAGAAAGGACCAACAAAAGAAAAATGTCTGAGGACTTCAGTGTTGAGGAAGAGCATGAGTTCTTTGCCGAGCTGAATGCGCTGGTTTGGTCTGCCAGCTTCCGTAGCGTCGTGATCGCGCATGTGCGGGCTTTCAGGAAATCCTATACACTACTGTAGAAAATGAAGGCTAATCATGTTTTGGGTGTACTATTCCTTTAAGACTACAATTTGTGGAGCCGGTGAAAATATTCCTCATAAAAACAGCATGTTCTTTGTGGAACTATGCCATCCTTTTTTTCATCAATCCCTTTTTGGAAAATTCAGGATCATTACCTTTGGTCTTCAGCAAGCCATGTGGACATTTCAGGTTTCACAATTTTTTCTCAGAATTCTTAGTTTTATTTTTGACCTGTAGTTAAAGTGAACATTGGCAGAATAGAAACTTAATGATTTGTAAAATGGCTGTATAAGTGTTTCTGGGCATGGGCAGCATTTTGTATGGCTGATTCAAACATTGTCACCAGAATGTTTTATGTCCCAGTCACAATTCCAGCCTGCTGCCGATAAAATAAATTGGTTTCATTGGGTGGGAGGAACGGCTGTGTAGTTGGCTCACTTTATAGAAAATCACCATCTGGTTATTTTTTCTGAGTGGAATTTGAATGTTCTTCCATTGCCCACCCTGGTTTCCTCACAATAATTAAACTTTTTGATTTAAAGTCATTTACATATATCAGAAAAACTGTACATGCTTAGTTGGTTTTTGTCTGTGTTGTACCTGTGTTAAATTGGATCATGTCTCTATAGTTTTTATGTCGGTATTACTGACTATATAGAAAGAAAATATTAGTAGTAGTTTGGTGTAAGAACCCGCAAAGTCATACTCCAGAGAGCCTTCAAGCTTCATGCAGGAAAAAAAAACACGTCATGGGGATTCAAACTAAAAACCAAATACATATGTATGTTTATAGCTGTAGGTAGGAGGGATCTAGTGTTATGCGCCAGGTCTAGAGAAACCTTTGATCTAGACATGTGTTCGAACATTCGCCCTAATATAGAGCAATATATAGGGCTTACAACATTTTATGAGTGTCTGAATGTCTGGTGGATGAAAAAAGTAGTGAACTCAATGTTTCCCACAATGCACCTTGAAAAGTAGTGATCAACCATGGTCAGTAGACGAGCAGATATATTCCAGACTGCTTTGCAAGAGCTCTTCTTGCAAAGCATTATGGGATTTGTTTCGGGGGCGAAAAAGAACAAAGATGGTACAGGCACTGTGTGGGGTTACCAGAGTCATGTGAGAGTGAAAAATAGTGATCGTCTGTCTGAATGGTTAGTTAACTGAGTTTACTATCAAGTTCACTATATAGTCCCTGCTCTATAGTCATTAGCTACCGATCCGATCCAAACTTTGGTTGATCAGAAATTCAAAATCTCCGTTTACATGGACACTAAATGAAATGATCCGATCATGACGTGTGTATACATGTACCAAGCGTTGGATCAGATTAAACCTTTTAAGCATGCGCAGAACTTCCTGCCAAACTTGGCAGTTCTGTCTGCGTCTGGTTTTTGGGAGGCCTGACAAACGATGCGCTCGGAGTGAGCGGAAAGAAAAACGGAGAGAGGAGGAAAAAAGCGCTTGGCAGCGAAATGTCCGAGAGAAAATGTAGAGAATGAGCGATTGAACCGGCGTGAGAGAGCGAGTGGGCTGTGGAGAGAGAAAAGAGGAAGAGGAGGAGGATAAATTCCTGCTTCCTGCAGCTTTAAATGAACTTGAATGTATAAGTCGGCGTTCCTAGACTCCTCCCGCCATGTTGTTCACAACAAGAGCGAGAGCGACCGGTGGTTTCCTGTTGTTGACAAGGCGGAAAAACGTCACGCTGACGTCGCACACATGCGCAGTGAAGATTATTTTACTCTTAAGATCCGAATGGGTGTTTACATGGACGCCAATCAGAATGGCGATCGGCAGAAACCACCTCTCTCTTTCGGAATTAAATTTATTTCCGATCGGACCGAATCGGATTAGAATCTTCAGTCTGACATGTTTACATGAAACATTTTTGATCTGATCAGGCCTTCAATCCGATTAGTTGTGTCCATGTAAACGTAGCTAATGAGGGGTTTAGGGTGAATGTCAATACGCAGCCACAGTTTGTGATTAACCATATTCTGAAGATGAGTCTCACTGTTATTCATAAGGTTCATTTTATGAAGAATTCTTCTTTGTGAAATAATCTCCATAGGTTTGAGAGAGGTTCCCGGGATAGAAACATATTGCTTTATTAGCTTATTGAGCTTTTTTAAGTCATTTGCTCTGATGCTGTTACCCCAGCATATGATGGCAGAAGAGATCCCACTATCCACAACAGACTTATAGACAATATGTAGCATTTTGCTGCAAACACAGAAGGACCTAAGTTTCCTAAAGACGTGCCGTCTCAGACATAAGCACTGCATCTCCAATCAAGCCTGTTCATCAGGTGAACACCAAGGTATTTCTACTCCTCCACCACCTCCACTTCTTCTTCTCTAATAATTGCATTTAACTTTTTCCTGTTTCCTCTGAAACCTACAATCAGCTCCCTTCTTTTGTTCACATTCAGGATAAGATTATTGTTTCCACACCACAAATTGCAGTTCCCTGTAATGAGCTTCTTCTCCATTTCTGATACAACTATCAACAGAGTCATCCAAGTATTTCCACAGATGACAGGACACTGTCTTGTTCTGGGATTCAGAGTTGTACAGAGTACATAGGAATGGTGAAAGTACTGTCCCCTGTGGTCTTTCTGTGCAGCTGATTACCTTATTAGACAGTTACCCTCTTCACTCTATAGGGGTCCTGACAGCTGCTGGTTGTTTGCTCATTTGGACAAAGGGAATCTCTCCAGGACCTTCATGATGTGGGATATCAGGGCAACAGGTCTATATTCACTAAGGACTGTTGGCCAAGTTTTCTTTGGCCCTAAAACAATGCAGGAGGTCTTCCTCAACACTGGAACTGTCTCCTGGGTCAGACTAAGGTTGAAGAGGTGCTGTGGAATCCCATATCGCTGCTCTGCACAGCCCATCAGGACTCTGGAGCTGACACCATCAGGACCTGGTGACTTCTTACAATTCAGTCTCTCCAGATGCCTCCCTCTCATGGAAAATGGGCAAGATAAAACATTAAAGGTGTCACGAGAAGGGTCAAAGGAAGGTGGCATGTCTGACTGTGGGGAGAAACGAAGGATGCTGAGCTTCTTCCTAAACTGAACCTATGGAATAATGCATTCAGTTCATTGGCTCTATCCTGACTTCCACCTGCTTGATCCTCTTTTTGCTTGAAGTCTCTGATCTTCATCCCTAACCACTCTGTTGCTGTTCTGATGCATCTGGAGAACTAATGCTCTCCAGTTTCCTCCCATATACCTCCTTGCTTACTCTTACTTGATTTTGAGTAACTAATGAGCCCTTTATTTGTCTACAGTCCAGGTCTCTGGAATGAACACCTGTGTTTGAAGGTCAGCAGGAAAATGATAAAAGGTCGGCTGAAGACACGTCGTATTTTTCATTCTGTGAAATGTCTTTCATACAGTTAAGTATGCTTCTTTTCTCCTGATTTTTCAACATACTTTGAGTAGATATTATAAGGGGAGAATGTTTAAAAATAAAGTTTGATTTGATAAGTTAAGTCAGGTTTTAACCAATCATTACTTTTGTATTATTTGGCTACTAATGATAATTGTCATTAGTCAAACATGAATTTTAATGAGGTTAAAAAAGTATAGCGATGATTATGGAAGCAGGTAATCAAACTAATCTGTTTACCAATTTTTTGCACAACTGAATCTCACATACACACTTTAATCAACTTTGCCATCATTTGAGTGTTATTTGCTCAATGAACAGGAAATTGACAATTTAATGTATTTCTCTCTTGATAAGTTTTTAAATATATTTTACTTATTGTTTTAATCCTGAGCACAATGAAAATAATCACTCTATATTTGTTTTTAAATCATATTTCATGTGGACATAAAAAAGGTAAAAATTTAAAAAAATGTTTGAATATATCCTGTAACTTGTAGATATGCGCTCCATCCAATCTAATTGAACCTAAGCTTTTTAACAGAAAGAAAACATTTAGAACTCTACATCATAGTGAGGACATATATGTAAGCACTGCACATGTAGAATATAGGTTAATAATAGGTTATGGAATGTGATGCATTGTAATTATGTACACTGCTGTGCTGCACATACAGACGTGTCCATTTATTGAATATCTGTGCCCACCTGCAGGTTAAATTGCGCTGAGAATGCTCCATCTTCCACATAGCTGATATCGTTCTTGGTGAGGTTCAAATAGGTGAGGTTTCCAAAGCGACTGAGCGAGGAATAATGCACTGACCGTATCTTGTTCTCATTCAGCCTCAGATCCACAATTGTGCTGTAAATAGATGTGAAGTTATTCAGCAAAAGTAACAATTAAAATGAGAAATAAGCTTTCCTCTATTAGTGTTATCTTACCTGTTAATTTGGGAGGGAATGGCTTCATAGGGAGGCTGGTTCATACTGCAGATGGCCAGCCACACAAAGCCTTTCTCCCCTTCGATAAGCCAGCAGTCAGCTGTTACAGCCGGTAGTCGGAGCAGTGACAGCAGAGCAAGCCAGCAGAGGAAGGAGCTGGCTGTGGATAAGATCCCGGATGAAGAACCACCAGCCTTGTTATTTCTCAGCTGTCTTGATGTCTGGGCCATTTGGGATGTCATTACAATATCTGACGGTGAAATCCAACCAAAGATCCCTGCCATTTAACATTTATTCCTGTAGGCCACAGCCATTGAAAAGAGGATTCTTTTTATTTCCACTAGAAATAATCTCTGTATCGAAAGTGATGTTTTATGTTATCTCTGTTTCCTATATGCTTGTATTTCTTGCTTTCTCCTTTTTCTCGGTTTTATTGAAGGGATAATTAGAATACTGGAGTAGAAATGAGTGTAACAATTGGAGTTGGCACTTTACTGGCAGGTTGTGTGTCTAAGTAAGCAGCATCTATCCCTATATAAAGTTCACAATAATTATTTCCAATATAAATTGGCAAGTTGAATTTGTCCTGCTGCCAGACTGATTTTCGTGTCCTCTGTGGCCATCTCTGATTCGATGGGTGTCTCTTCTCATTCTCCCTTAGCACTTGATGGACTTCCCTTGGTTTGAGAACTTGTCCCTAGTGAGAAAACACAAAGGCAAAAGAGATAAGGGTGTTAGGCAAGGATCTCTAATTAAACATAGGCGTTTGTTTGTGAGACACAATGATCTCAGCCCCATTACTGAGACGCTTAGAGAGAAGGGAGAATATTCCCTCTTGGCTGACTTAAAGAGATGCAGCAGACACACTCAGTGGTCAGTTTCTAAACTCCAAATACATCATGAAATGAATACAAATCACACCTGCATGTTTTTAAAGGGTATTCCTGCTGTAAATTCACACATTCTATACTGCTGCTCCACCATTAGCCTCAGGGCATTTGGTTGGCCCTACTAAGAATTGCAGAGTTCAAGATACTGTTTCTAATGAATTTCTATGCTCCAAATAAAACACTTCCTGGGAATTAAAATGAAAAAAAAAAATCTGATGTATGATGGATCAAGAGGCTGAGGGGGCTCGCAGCAGATCTCCCAGTAAAAATGTGTGTGAAGGGAAGAGATGAATGCAACAAACAGTGAAATGAAAGGAGAGATGGTGACGGTTAGAGAGAAAGAGATGTGGCAAGCTGGTTTGATAAGCAAAATTCTGGACAGAGATTGGAATGAACTGCTTTTTGTGTTTGAGGAATTACTTTGAAAAGAAGCAAATCCAAGAAGTAACCAACATCATGGAGTTGAAATAGTTTGAGAATGAGTGAAGGGTTTAGCTTCCCCATAAATGCTTCTTTTGGATTTTTATCTTCTGCAGAATACAGATGAGTTGAAAAGCAGGGAGGTTCTGATGTGCCAACATAGATCAGAGACTACATGGCAGAAGGGGAGCATACATTTGTTTTAAATTTAATCCCTCTAGGTAGATATATCACTTTGATATTAAAGTTAAGTATGAAGTATGTGCAGATTCTGCAGATGATTTCCACCAATAAGATCCTGTTTCCTGGAATGTATTTTACATATTACAAACAGTTTTTTTTTTTAGTTTTTTTTTACTAAACTAAAAACAGACGATGTGTACTGTAAATTAATTAATCTCATAGGAGTACGGTTAGGACACTCTACATGTTTCTATAGTAAAGCTGTTAGTTTTTTTTTTTCCTTTATCTGTATTGTTCTGCGCATAAGCCGGTGGGTGCATCACATCTGCAGTGTTCCAACCTGGTTATTAGTATTAAGCACAATATAAACTGAAATGCAAAATGTGCTGTTGCATACCTTTTTAAAATTGGTTTATGATATATGTTAACCTTTTATCTTTTAATACCAACTAAATTAATTAAATCTTATATGTTTTGCTTTCAGCCTCACTAATATCACAAATGAAAAATGGCATATGTGTTTGTGAGATTATGTTAACTTGGAAGAGCTCTCCCACCCGGTCAGCTAACTCTATAATTGATGGTGAGACTTCCTCTCAAACAGCATCAGACAAACTCTGTGCCCAGCCAACCAGGCGAAGGGTACGAACTGCTGCCAGCATATTACACACAACAGGCGGATTCACTGTGGCACAGGAAACGGTCTTTCTGCTGACCAAGGGTTAAGCTTAGGTAAACAACCGTAGAGAATGTCATGGGGTGCAGGAAGGATGCAGAGATAAAGAGAACACCCAGCAGTCACTGTAGAATGAGATGCAAGGAAGGCTGATTCCTGTGTGACCCCTCTTTGCAACGAGGCAAGTAATGTCAACTGAAAGAAGAGATGAAGGAGCAGGCAGTACAGGCCAACTGAGGGAGATATGTTTGCACTTGCCCCCATTTTAGCATTTTTGCAGTTAATACACATGTAACAGCTAACATGATACACACAGAAGGAACTGTTAGAAAGCTGTCGTCCTCTTTTCCATTTTGCATCATTCATTGGGCTGCCTGCTACGCTCCAGCTCACAGTGCTTACTTGGTCCGTCTCAGCTGTGGAGAGCTGCCCTGTGGAATATTTCAGCACTCGGCATCATGACCGCTTTACCTCCCTGTCATGTCATGCTAAAAAATTTATAAAGGTACAAACTGTCATAGGAGAAGAGACTCTATGTGACTTAAGCTTACTATACAGGTAAGGAATATTGCTATGATGTCATGTAGAATTGGCAGAATATTATATTTGTTTTAGTAATAGTCACAACAACAGTGTGCTACATTTCATGTGGCATGATTTAGATGATCAAGTCACTACCTTGCTATGCTTATTTACCTAAAAATAATAATAACTTTTGCAACAACAAATAGACACATTTAAAAAAAAAAACAAGTGGATTAATTAATGAAAAAACATTCATTGAAATTTGATCATTTTTCATAATTATTTGTTGACATCCTAATAATGTCCCCCTTTCAAACGCAGCAGAACATCGAGAATTTCTCCCCATTATATTTACGCATTATATTTAGAACAAAAAAGAGGCTGAAAAAATACTATTTCAAAACTAAATATTTATTAAAAGTGCCCATGATTCAGAGGTGTTTAAATAATTATGTGATCAAGTCAGCATTTTCAAGGATGAATCAAAGATTCCTTAAATAACACTACTATTTTGGCACCAGGTATAATAAGAGATGTTTGGCTAACAGAGATTCATTAAATTTTGTAAGCTGTCTTGATGTTTATATATTGAAATTTATATTAGTGGCCAAACCAATACAATAAGTATAACAAATTACACAAAAATGTGTGGTTTCATGTTTTTGTGTACAAAATAACACCCAAACACATACTATTACTTCACCACATTGCCCCTTTCCTTTCTTCTGTGTGACTGATGAGAAGCATTTAGAGATGGGTTTCCTCCTGGGCAGGTTATGACTGAGGCAGAAATATGAGCACATTAATAAGAGACACACACTCATAAATACACACAGCCACACGGCTATTCACATAAACACAGGCAAAGAGACGCATCCCGCAGCTCTTCATTTCAGTGTGTAGTGGGGCGTCACACACTCAAGCAAGTACTCTCATTACTATTCAGAAGCAATGTGCAAAGCAGCAGCACCAATGTAGCTAAAAGTCATCAAGAGAAAAATGATGGAGGTGAGGGGAGAAGACAGATGGCTAAGTAGAGTGCCTGTGTGGGTTTGGACTCAAACAACATCCGTAGTGGTTTTGCAAGGAGGAAGCTTCATTTGTAAGGACAACTTTTTTAAGGTGATGAAGTTATATGTCTAACTCTATTTGATGCTACTCACCAGAGCACAGCCTTTTTTTTTTCTACAAAGGTTTTTACTCAAAGGTGACCTGTGGTTTTCCACATGATGATGAGAGGCCAGAAATCTGAACTGTTGGCCTTCAGATTATTGGCAGCCTTTCTTGTTCTCCACAGAAATTTTCGATGATGCACAAGCGCACCACTGTTTTAGATCGCCAGAAGCCAAAATCCAACCTACCTTGAATCCCTTTGGTAGCTCAGTGGCTATTTTGTCAGAAAATCAATTAAGTCCAGATTCTCATTTTATCCCAAAAAAGGTTTCAGTAATGAATCGTCATAACTACTTAATAAAAGAAACAGGATCACAATAAGAATTTATTTGTATCAGTTATATTTTAGAGCAGAGTTAGCAATATTTCTGGAAGTTGGGTTCCTCATTCAGCAGATATAGTTAAACATTATCAGTATGACAGTCAAAGGCAAACTCAAAGTCACATGTGACCTGATCCTGTGGTACCACATGTGGTGAATAGAATAAAATAGAATAGAATTGAAAAAGAACAGAATACAGAGTGGGGGAAAAAGTTAGAAGATGAAGAAAACGTATACAAATACGCATAGAAAACATTTTTCACACATAAAAATCTCAAAGTGCTTCAGAAAAAAAGAAATGATAAAAAAAAATGATGAAAGAAACTCATTAATGCAATACTGTGTAACTGTTTAGCCACTTGGAGAGCTAATACTGTAACCTCCAGGTTAACATCCCTAAAGCACTGTTACTGCTGCACTGTTGGAAAATTAAACAGCTTCCGTAATTTCTGTACTCTGTAATCTGAAAGCAGAACACTGTGCTTTTGCTTCTGCCCTTTCTGTCTTTAAGTTTGTGTCCTGTATCTTTCTTCACAGCATGAAAAACACCTGTGTTTATATCCCAGATATCAAAAAGCAAGAGGCACTTCCAAGTAAAGGGTGATTGAGTGTTTGTGACAAGGAGACACCATAAAGAGCACAACAAACAATAAAGGAAATGGAACAGGAACAAAGACATGTTGCGATTTGACAGGCAAAACCATCTTCATCTGCTTTATCATTTCAGACTGATGTATTGTAGTTTCTAGAGCTGTTTAACCATCTTAAACAGTAAGCAAAGAGTCATTTAAGACATTTGACTGCCTATACAAGCTTAACCTTTCAGCCGGTTCATATTTTATTCAAGCAGCGGTCAAGTAGAGAAGCACTGGGTCGTTCTTAATTCTCAGGCTGATGGTGTCCCAGATGGCTTTTTTAGTATCTCTGGTTAAATGGCATATAAATGTAAAACAAGACATTTCTGCAATTTTAAAGGGGAATAAAAGAGGTTCTCTTTCAGTGGTTTATGTGTTTTTGTTGCACTCAAAAAAGTTACAAAACCACAGACTACAGTTAATGTTTTTCTTCACAGAACATTCTTTTCTAAGCTGCTTGAAACACCTTGTTTGAAGTCCAAGCTTTCTCTCCGTCACCATGAAGGACATTTGCATAATGTCTTCTTAGTGGCTGGTAGGACACATTTGAAACAAAGAAGGAATTCAGCAGTTTTTTCCCCCTCATCAAACAGCAATGCAGTCTGAACACAACGGTCCTCTCAGGAGGGCATCTAGAGATGAACTATAATGGATCGTTTCAACCAGAGATGACCGCAGTTTCTCAGCTCTGGCTGCAAACAATAGGGTCTGTTTTATCTGAAACAACAACATATTTACAATGCTCTGTAGGCATATAAACTAGCACACATTTACCTCTGACTTTATTCAATTACAGTGTTTCCAAAACTGTTTGTTTTAAAACAGTTTTACTTAGAGATGTTTTAGGGTTTACTCTCTACATTTCTATTTCTGGCAGGATTCTAGAAAATACATAAGCCTTTTTCTATCGAAACGTTCCAAGCCATCAGACCAAAAAATGAGAGTTGTAAGTGCTTTGAATAATTGTTAGTTTTGGGGCTTTTTGGGATTGGAAAAATATGGAAAGGCTGATCTGCTCTTATGTCCGGAAAACAATGTATTTGTTCAAACAGGTTTTCAAACCCTCTAAGACACCTCAAAACAGTACAAAAATCTCAAATGATACTTTTCTTTAATAGGTATCATGACAGAATTTTCTTTCCTCTTTTTTTGATGAGTTGTCTTGATTTTGTCTGATATTTACATGTCCTGTTCTTTCCCCGTTTTCCATTGTTTAGGGGCATAGATCAAATCATATTAGGTATTTGACAATGGGTAGCACAGAAATATAATTGCCTTGTGTTATTATACTCACACACATGTAGATGCCATTTTGCAAAGCAAAAATGACACATGAGATGGGTCTACTAAATAGAAGTGAGTCATCTGGATCAGTTTTTAAGGTGGAACAAAGGGAGAATTGTAATTAGAATGAGGGAGGATTGTAGAAACTCAATGATAAGAGAGTAGCTCACATATAAGGCATTAATAATTCTTTAGTAAATCTACAATTGTCACGTCACAACCTAGAACTTCGGGCAGAATTTACTTTCTTGGTCAGGTTTGTGTCCAAAAAGAAGGAAAAGTATTTTGTTTTCACTCTATTCCCATTGTACAGATATATGTCAAATATTAATATATTAATAACAGTATAAGGAACAGATATAACAGATTGAAATCATCATCAAACAGGGCAATACAATAAAATGTATCCCATGCATTGTAGACCAAAAAAAAGGAATTCATAATTCTGAAAGGAAAATAATGCAAGTTTAAATTTTTAAGAAATGTACATTTCTCACCTGTTTCCTCTGGTTTATATTCAGTTCAGACTGAGCATTTAGTGCCAGATCATTTCTTGTCTTTCTGTCAGTCTGTCGTTTCAGTTTTAGTTCATGGTTCCTGTCCTGGATCCTAGCAGCCAGTGGAAAGAGGGTTTTTGTGTTTGTCTCGTCTCCTGATCGTCCACTGTTCCTCCCCCGCGGAGTCTTCTGGGTTTTTGGCTCAATATGTGGGGAGGTTCAGTTTTTATCCAGTAAGCCTGGCTCCAGGGAGGAGACCAGTTTAAAGTCCAGCTTCAAGTTCCGGTTCCACGTCCTGTCTCGGCTACCCTCTTCCACTGAGCCTGCCTGTCTGCACCTGATCCTGTCTGCTCCTGTGCGTGACCACCTGGTCATGCTTCTGGTCACAGTGAGACTCTGAACCCTCCTGGAAGTCTGTGGATGCCTGGAAGTCTGGATCCTGCCACCTGCTTCTGTTCCTGCCTGATCTGGATTCTGCCTGTTTCTGTCTGTTCCTGTCTGTTCTGGATCCCTGACCAGGATCGGCTTCCAGCATGACCTCTGGGACTGCAGCACCTGGGGACATTCTTGGTCTGGACTGTTAAACCAGGTAAGTGACCAACTCAGATAATCTTCTGTCCGATGATCGTGGTCACTTACCTGTGTTTCTCCCACTACAGAGTGTCTGAGATTGGGCGGTACCCCGCTCCCCCGCCTGCAGTGTCTGCAAGCCACAGCTCCGCTTTTATTTTGTTTGTTTATTTGATAAACGTTTTGAACTTTCCTACTGACTGTCTCTCCTTGAATACTGGGTCCATCTGTCCTCGGTTCATGACAAAAAAATCCTCCCGAAGTGCAGCAGCATGATTAATATTTTTGGATTTCAATTTTGGACCTCAAGGGCCACTGTTTTTTCTATCCTGAATGGAGTAGCTATTCATCATTTCATCAGATCCCTTTTAGTCATGCATTCATCTCAGTGAAAATTATAAACACACAGAATAAGGTGTTCTGTAGAAAAAGATTCAGAACAATAAGTTCAGAATGTCCTAGTCAAAGTTTAGATGGAAATAACACTGCAATAACTTATACTATTTATCTATTTAACAAACCAGAAACTGCACTTTGCCTGCCACCACTTTACTGTGCATAAGATACTGTATATAGATGTCCCCTTAAATCTATTCCTCTTTATTTTTTACCATACACTATATATATCTGGATACGCTGTATATACTTCATGCACCTTTTTCTCCTTAATGCACCTTCTGTTCGTCATAAAAGCCGAATTCACAAGTGAATTTCTCTATTGTGAGATCAATAGAGTTGTATTCTATTCTTCTATTCTATTTTATAGGCCTATAACTAATGATGATCAAGATGCCCTTCTGTTGATGTGACTGAGCTTGGGCAACTGTACAAGTGGGGATATACACTAAAGGAATTAGAGCTGTAAGATGGACCTACAAATGGAATAAACTGGCTAAGGAGGGATGAAACGAATGCACGCCACACTTGTCTGGTATTTCATGTGAAATAGATTGACTAAAACATTGTTTTCTTTTTTTAATTCACAATTATTCCCTTATTGAATATCTCATAAAATCCCAACAAAGCAGACTGCAGTTTTTTAATGTAATGTAATATAAACAAAATGCAAAAACCACAACAAAATAAATCCTGGAAAATGATTTGCAAGGCACTGTAAGTGTAGGCTACTTGATTCTAAGCCATTCGTGGGAATGTAATTTGTTGTGACTCTCAATGTCACCCATCTCTTCCCGTCTGTCAAGACTGATTGACTCCTGCAGAAATAAGCCTTCAACATCACATAATATCACAGATCCCCAAGGGGAAACGAAAGCCTACATCTTTCCTTTCCCTTTCGTTTTTTCCTGGATGCCGGTGGCTGTTTAACGACCAGGGTAGGAGGGGAAGTTTAAGATAGTAATGAAAAGACAGGATGGGGGAGTTTGAGGGTTAAGATGACATCCTCACTTGCTGTGATAGACATTTCTATAAGAGATATGAAAACAGAAAGTGTGACCACATTTCTATCATAGAAATATATTCCCCTGCCTTCTCTCCACATTATTCTGTAAAGAGGCACAATAAAACAGGAAATGTCATTCTTCAAGCTCCTGTATTTTTCCTAACTTGAGAGAATGTACTTATCTTATCTGTCTCAATATTCTTTCCTTTATCCCGTTGTTGGAGTTATAAGAGAACAAAAACGGCAGCACTGATATAAATCTCCTCAATCAGCCCTGTGGCACTACACTTGTCGCTCCCGTGCAGACAGAAGTGGACATATGAGATGACATGGATAAACCTCTGTGTTAGGGATTGTATGCTTACATAACATGTTTTGTATTGAACGAGGTGTACAGAAAAGATGAAGAAAGAAGACAACCACAAAAAAATAAAGAGTAATGATGGAACTACATAAAATAGGGATAGAGATAAAGAATAAAAAAAAAATTATAAATTATTTATTTCAGACAGACCACCAAAATGCATATATATATATATATATATATATATATATATATATATATATATATATATATATATATATACATAGCTCGGCAAAGAACTCATGCTCTTCCTCAACACTGAAGTCCTCAGACATTTTTCTTTCGTTGTTTCTTTCTTTGCACAGGTAAACAGCACATTTCTTCTTCTACGCTTGCATTATCGGCAGAGCAGACGTTGAATGCGCACTTTCGTCTGGTTTGGTCTGCCGCGGTTTCCGTAGACTCGTGAACGCGCTTTTAGGAAATCCTATACACTACTGTTTATGCTCTGAAAACATTCTAAATGACTTTGTTTCGAGTAAATTATGGACGCTACCCACTCAGGACACTTGGAATACATTGGACGAGCAGTATGGAGGAATATTGACACGTTTTTTGTGGACTTTTATGGACCTTTCTGCCTCGGGCACCATAGACCTCCATTATTTGAATGTCAGCAGACAGCAAGAAGTCTCCCAGATCTCCAGATGCATTTGAGATATCAAAAAAGTACTCCAGAGTGTTGTTCAGCATGGGGGCGAGTAGAAAATGAAGGCTAATCATGTTTTGGGTGTACTATTCCTTTAAGACATTTTAAGGCTAAGGCATGTCCTCTCAATTAAACAAGTATATAATCACTGGCCACACTATGGGCCTGATTTTCAGAAGGTTTGCATGTCGTAAACAGTGCAAAATGTTTGTACGTGCAGAGCAGATTGTCACAGAAGATGCCTGTGATTTGTATTTGCAATTCAGGAAACAGACCATTTTTCCATCTCTGCCTTCATTAATATGCAAATCACATTCTAATCACTAAAATGTGCAAATTCATGGGTAGCAAAAGTAAACCTCTACCACATGCAGGCAATTTTACGATCAGTTTTTGCATAATTTTTACTACTGCTTAATGTCAGGTGCGAACTGACAGTCATTGCTGTCACAATTGAGGTTTTGGTATAATGCCACAGGATTGAGAGATATTCTAAGCACATGTAAATATATTTGGACAATCAAAAATAACCATAATAATAATATTAATAAAGAAAATAAACCGGCCTGCACATATGCAGCGGGATGGCAGACAACTTTATACAATTAAACAAATCTAAAAATAGTGACTGAACTTTAATATTGTGGCATGTTTAGAATGGGGTAGTGCATCTCTATTAGCATTTTTTCTCCCTTTATTTGATAAAGCATAACCACAGATAAGGCACAGTATTTTTTTTATTTTCTTATACTTTTGTTGGTAGTGCTTTGAGATAGGATATGAGGTGCACTACAAACGTTATTTTTTCCTATCATTTCTTCTTTTGAATAACCATCATTATTTCCTCTAACTCCATGGCTTTGAACCTCATCTTTGTTTCAGAGCCGCTCTCAACTACAGGTAGAATATGTAATCTGGCTGACTAGGGAAATAACAAGCAAACAGTACATTCCAATTTTAATCACGTTTTCTAGAGAATATGGATAAAATATTTGAGGGATCTCAGAGATCTCAACAGTTAACCTACATTCTTTTGTAATGCAGCAGTCCTGAAGAAATAGACATGAACATTTTGTGTTTAGAGACCCAGCAGCTGTCCTCTTCAGATATCCTCACATAACATGATTACTTGTGCATTGCTAAAAAATGTGTGATGCAACACAGTGTTAAACATGTCATTTCCCCATTATCTTTTATAGTAAGATGTTGCTTATAAATATCTTCCAGTCTGCACTATGGGATGTAGCTCTCTCCTTTCAAAGCTGGAGCCCAAGTGAGTTGTAGAATAACCCTTTTGTATTAAACAACCAACCTAAACATCTATTTTGGAACAGATAAAAATGCTAATTTTTAAGATGTATAGAAGTCACCCTTACTTGCCAAGAATTCTGGTTTAAATTATATGCAGGAACACATTTTGTTGTTTATGCAACAACAGAGAGCCTTGGTTCTGGCAATATGAAAACCTTGAGTCGAAATACCTAATTTGCATATGGTTCATTTAAAAAAACATTTCACAAATTTGTCTAACATTGTTAAACTACCTTTACTCAAAGCAGAAAAGCTCAATTATTATCAAAGGTGCTAAAGTAAGGTCAAATTATGTACTGAATATTACAGTTTGGATCATTTGTTTTTTTCAAAATATCTATATGCTATTATTAGACAGCTTTAAGCAGAAAAGAAAAATATGATACATTTAGTTGCAGTTTTTTCATGTATTTATTTTACATGACGGCACTTACCTTTTGATGTTTTAGTCTTTATATATTCCTCAGTTGTTTTTTTGGTGACATTTTCATCATATATATCTATTTCAAAGTCTGTAAGCATTATGTTAGATAATCCCTTTAATAACTGAGCAACTGAAGGTTATTAAAGGTGTTTCTAATCATTTTTGCTTGAGGAACCGTGCCGTAATCTACTAAAAGAGTCCTAGTCAATTCAGTAACTCTTTCCATAATATTTTTTATTGCATAGATGTTAATGAATACATAGTATCATTTAAAATGATTTAGATAGTAGTCCCTGAACACATTGTAGAGAGTATTACCTAGCACCCAGTGATTGTCCAATCTCAGTATAACTGGTGTAGATTTTCAGTCATCTAAGATAATTTAAACCAAAGGGAAATCCGGAATAAAATGAGAAAGGAACTTTTTCACTTTCTTCTGAAAGATGCTTCTTGTTAAAGATTTCATCAAGAAGGATTCTGCAGTTAT
Source organism: Cyprinodon tularosa (assembly GCF_016077235.1). NCBI lineage: Eukaryota > Metazoa > Chordata > Actinopteri > Cyprinodontiformes > Cyprinodontidae > Cyprinodon > Cyprinodon tularosa. The sequence continues at coordinate 819,538 of NW_024038867.1, read as the reverse complement.
GAACATAGTTAGAAGTACAAAGGAAAATCTGAATAAAAAAACAACAGGAATATGAAAGTAACTAACAGGGCAGTTTGACATGAGTCACTGGTCACATCTGAAATATAAGTTGTTTTTGGTCACACTTCTCGACGTGTGATTCTTTGTAAATCCTGCTGGGTATATGAATCAGAATCAGCTCTGCAAAATACAAGTTAAAAATATTAAATCTGGCCAACTCCTCCTTTCAGTTTTTTTTTCTTTTCTTTACCATTGATCGTTTGGTTTACTCCCATGTAAAAGTCCTCTACACATCCAGAGGGAGGCTCAGATGTCCAGGAGTCCGAAGACAGTTCAGGCAAACCATTCACATTGGAATAGGCAGGCTCAGTATTTTAGGCAGGCTCAGTGTTTGAGAGGCAGAACAGGTCAGGATCAGGAAATTACAAACACCAAGGAACTCTAAAAACACCCTCACCACTGGCTAGATAGATCAAGAGCAGAGCAAGAAATTGCTTGGCTCCGTATTTTGAAGGTGAAGGAAGGAGAAGACGTATGTGGACGGTGACGTGTGGGGGAGTAGCAGTGGATGTGGAACGGTTCTCATTGATTAACATGACTGCGAAAGTGCTCAGCACGAAGTACGTGAGCACGTGCGGAGCAGAGGGGAGCAGTGATGGAGGGTGTGGAATTTTGGGGTTAGAACCAAAGAGGATTTTTGAATGGGAGGTTAAACATCCTGAAGGAAAAAAAAGAGAATAAATATAGGTGGAGCGGGAGGAATGCTATCTTACTCACTTCAGTAATTTTTTACAGGAATGTCATTTTAATAAGCTTTAAAATAGTAGTTGCATTAACTTGGTTAACTTCTATAATAGAAACTGACCCATCACTTTACTGGAAACCAACAATGAAAAAAAAAAAAAAGCTTTACAGAGCTGTGGGCTTTAATAACATAAGAATGACTCAGCTGAACTGATAACTTTAGTTCTTTTAGCAAAAAGAAACCAATGATATCCCTGACAATGATAAGGAATCCCATTAATGCTTGTCGGGCTAAACGGCTTCAAATTCCGACTGCATACATAAACTAATATTTTTGTTGAAATCATTTTTATTTTTTATTCTAGCATTTATGGACATAATGCTAATTAATGTTCAGCACAGAATTTAAAAGCAGGCTTTATTTATATTCTTAATTTTTTCTAACTCTTATTTGATTCTGCATGTGAGCCATATGCAAATATGTCGCTTTAGGAGTTTCATAAAACCAATACAAGGTTGTGAGTTGTGATATAAAATGCACATTAAAAATTTAAACCATCACCTAACAACTACACCTTTCTAAAAGCTGTAACACATCCAAACAGAATCACACGCAGGTACTATAGATTTCCACGCAGAAAAACAAAAACAAATACACAGGTTGATAACTATGTGTCTGTGTGTTTGTATGCATGCAGGCAGTAGGCCAAAGAGGTTTTTTGCACACATAATGGGATTTCACACTTGGAAATACACATACTCTGACACACACTAATGTTGAAGATAAATATGTCTGAAAGCTATGTGTGATCCCAGACAAATAAACACCCAACCAAACACACATACACCCACACACAAGCCCCCCCTCCCCCACATGCAGTGTCCCTGATGTAAAAGGATTTGTCAGGCTCCAACATTGTACACATGCAAAGCTAATGGACTCTGATATACACCCAGACGCACCGTTCGTTTCAAAAAGGTGTAGTTTCACCCAACTGACAGAGGTGAGACACATAAACACACAGAAGGTAAAACTGTTATTTGTCTGTCCAGCATCATTGTAACACAGGTCATTGTAACCTGTTTTTCTGAGGGTACCGTTAACAGGTAGACTCCACTGAAAATCAGCTTTTATCCTGTAACCTCTTTTCCTATAAATTGTATTTAAGTCAGATTGGAAGCAGTTCCAATGTGTACTGAATCATCTTGTTGAAAAAAAAAATCTTTACAGGACTTCTGATATGACATTTAGGTTTTCTGTCTGGATAGTTCTGTGTGACTAAATAAACATAAAGCAAACCTGAACTAAAGTGAAAAAAAATATTGCTAAATAAACACTTCAGGCTGAATGGCTAAGTTTCATAAGCAACAAAATCTCGACATATTCAAATACAATGTAGCCCTTCAGAAATATTCAAATTCAATGCATCCATTTCAATCTGATTCTAGTTATAAAATAAAGCTGTTAAGTTCATACCCACTACTAGAAAGATGTAAAAGGAAGCCCAGAAGATTTATTTGCACTGTTACTGCAGAAATTGCTCTTCCTGTGAAGGCACATGGCAACAGCGGAAAGTTGACTGCTTGAAGTCAAAACACATTGCAGTATTAAAAGTAACATTACATTTAATTGTTGGTGTGTATTTAGATATATATTATAAACTCAGGTTTCTTCCTCATGGTGATTAAGAGGGTTTCACTCCAGGAAAGTGCTCTAGCTGTTCTCATCTGGATAAGTTTCAAAACATTCTGCAGTTAATACAATTAAGCATAGGCCTTAACCAAAACATTTCAGATTTTTATATGTAAAACACTGGAACTCCATTGTGATACATGTTATGTCATGTTAATGTCATGAAATGACAAAAAGCCATGATAGTTGTCAAGTTTGGTGGAAGTTAATTGAGGACCCAAATGCAGAGAGGATTTATTGCAGATTGAATTTAGATGTAGATGGTATCAGTAGCAAAAATCCAGGAATAATAAACAGGTAACCAAAACTTGGAGATGCCAGGGAGAAACATATATGAGGAGTGAAGTAATGAAGAGAAACCAACAATGAGGAACTGCACATGAGCTTTATAGATGGGAGCAGCAGGTGTGGATAGAAACAACTAGAAGGGATTTAGGGGAAAGAAGACAGACAAAATGGGGCAAAAGAGAGTAGCACAAAAACTACAACAAACAAATACAATGGCTGTGTCTGAATGTCCACCCTAATCACTATATAGGGTAGTACTGTATATACTGGTTACACAATTTTAAATGAGTGTCTGAAAGTCTAGTGGATGAAATAGTAGTGGAGTCGAAATTTCCTACTATGCAACTTGAAAAGTAGTGATCATCCATGGTCACTAGATGAGCAGATATATATCCAGAATGCTTTGCGCAGAGCGCTCTCTTTGCAAAGCATTATGGGATTTGTGTCACAGCGGTCCTCTGTCACCACAGGCTGTTGCTACCCGATGGTACAGGCTCTGCACACCGGAGTTACTTGACCAACGGGGAGCAAAAAGTATGATCTGTCCAAATGGTCAGATAACTGAGTTCAAGATAAAGTCCACTATATAGTCCCTGTTCCTTAGAGGGATTGAGGAATTTAGGGGTTATGGAGGACTTGCAGAGACAGCCAAAGACACAAAATGGAAAAGAAACTAATGACCAAGAAAACACAGAATCACATCAATCAAAGTATAACTTAAAACTCAAAAAGAAACTTAAACAGAACCAAAAAGTCCACAAAAGGCTGAATCATGACAATAATGTCGTAATTGGGTTTTCAAATTAAATTATTTGGAAATATTATTCTCCCCAAAATACAGAGAGACAATGTGTGGAAACCTAAGGAGTCCCAACCACTATTCTTATTGAAATAAGGGTAAAGTGGCTATAACCCAGCTCACATCAACTGCTTTTGTCTAAGAGTAAAAGCACAAAAATCAATATTCCTCTACATCAAAAAATCTTTTTCTTGAGTATACCTGTACTTCCAGATATAGTTGATGTTTATCCTTCCTTTTTCTTGAGTCTGTGTATGAAAACTACAATACGTATTATGTTATCGCTATTACTGTATCTCTACTAATCCTAAATTATTACTTGTATTTGTTGGCATTGCTGTATTTGAGCATTTTTATTAGGTCAGGGTTTTTTTTAAATAGTTGATTCTATTGAACCTACAAACCACTGAGATTACCCTGATTTTTCAAGACTGATTTACAACCATAAAATTTTTGTTTATCCTTTTCAGCCAATGTTTTCCAAAATGCTTTTATCCAAATGCAACCTCTTTTTAATCAAAATGCTTCAGAAACCCACCAGCTTGGTTTCAGATCATGCCTTAGTATTGAATCTCTTTAGTCAAAAGATCATAATGACATTGTTCTGTCAGCTGACTCCAATGCCTGTAGTTGACTTTCACTTTTGACAGATAATTTGAGCTATTGATTTAATAACACAAAGAGTATGGCAGAGAAGGATTCAAAATCTGACAGACAAATCGTCTTGGGGAACCTCAGCTTCTCCTTTAACTTACATTTTACGGACGGAGACACATAACAATTCAACTTTTACCGCATTGTCTTCCACTCCATTTCAGAGTAGATTTTAAACGTTCAATACTTGTTTTTAAAGCTTTAAACTCTCGACAACCCAACTTTATTCATCAGAGTTATTAAGCTCTTCTATTCACACCAGGTCCCTGAGGCCATATAATCAAAATGAGCTAATGATTCAGAGGACAAACTCGAAGCAGAGTGACAGACAGAGCTGTGGCCTCACCTTTACTAAGCTTCCACTAGATGCTCAAGCTATAATTGAACCTGGTGTTTCCAAAGGGACAGTGTGTAAGATTTACCTCCATCCAGTGGATGACTAAATTAATTACAAATGGCCCACTGGTGCCTTGCCGTCAACCGTGCAAGAACAAATACCAAAGGCTTTTGGTATTTTTTAGGTCAGCTAAAATTAATTATGAAATATGCAAATGATTTCTCAGAAAACATGGCTAAAGAAAGACTACACTTGTTAGCTGGTGTGACTTTTGTAAAGAATAGCAGCAGCTAATAACTGTTGCATTTTTGCTTATCCAGAGCATAACAGATCGCTTTAAATGAATAAATAACAAAGGTGGCACTTCTGGTTTTATATAGTTTGTTTTAGGCTGGCTGCAGCAGTTAAAATAGCTGTTGCTTTCCTGTAAGTGATGAGTTAATCCATTCTATCTTTATAAATACCGTAAAACTTCCATTTGTCAGACCTTTCCCCTTAGCCTAAGCAATGAAAAAGATAGCCCCCGGGAGCAGGAGTGGATCTGCACCCCTGCTCAAGATTAAGGTGAGAATATTCAATGTATGCTCTGAGGCTATTGCTTTAAATCAGGAAAAGGCTGGCTGTGCTTTTTTCACTGAGCTCAGACCATATGGACTCTGGAAGATCTGCTCTAGCTACAAACCTTGGACTCATACAGCTCCTGCAGCTGCCTTTGTTTTGTAACTTATTAACAATTAACCTTCATTCTGCAGTTCCAAATTAGTCCATACATCTTACAATGATTATGGGTTTGTAAATGCTTAAGGTGGATTAGGGGCACGTTTGCTGGCATCATATAATCACTTAATTCCAATTCACAGATCTCTCAGCTGCTTGGCTTAAAAACACATGGATATGTATTAGTAAATGTTTAGCTGAGGTGGTTCAGGCTTTGGTCAGCATGTCTCAATAGGGAACGTTTCTGGGCGCATCTCACTTGGAGAACAGTTAACATCAAAATGATCTTTTCCTACGTCAATATTAAATTCTTCGTTTACTGGTATGAAATGAAAGTAGGAAGAAACAAATGTGACACAGCCTGAATCAAGACCACCCAAATCTCTGTAACTCTAATCTTCAAACATTCCTAAAGTAAACAGGGGGACTAAATTATACTTGCAATTTTTAATAAGCAGTTGTCTGCCAGGTGACCTAGAATGATTGTTGAGCCAATGTTTAGGTTTGAAAACAAACTTGGTTGTGCAGATTGCATGGTCTATATGCAATTTGAGAGAGCTCATAAAGGAAAGATGAGGGTAATAGTTGAAGGTAAGAATGTTTATTTAGAAAGTAATTATTCTAATGCTAAATAATACTTATAAATCACTCTAGATAGCTGGCCTACCTCTAAGTACTACAAACAAAAGTAAAAATGAAAATGATTAAATAGGTGCCGTTAAATATAAATCAATTTAAAAAAATCATAAACATGTGAAAGTTGTCTTTGTGGATTCTCCTCAAACTGCTCAGGTGCAAATAAAAAATATATCTTCTTCATTTATGCTTGTTATTTTTCTTCGCCAATATTACTCTACTATTGTTAAGACTGACTGTCCAAATATGTTCGCTGAATCTCTCTCTCTATCCTCTTGCATTGTGCCAGTGTCTCCTTTGTGGCAACAATGACCACTGATATTTTTGTGTCAGAATTCAGAGGTAGTATAAAAACAAAATTTATATTTCTAAAAATTATTTTGCATCTTTTAAAAGTTTACGTTTAGATATACTTCACACACTGATTTGCACAGTTTGATCATTAGGCAAACATTGGTTTGCAGACTGCTGAATAATTTTGCACCTTCTTGAAGATCTGCTCTGCATGTTCAAACACATGTTCCTGTGTTTTAAGATGTACAAACCTTCTCAAAATCAGGCCCTTAATCTTTCATACAGAATTTGATTACTGAGTTCATGTATGTGAACAGCTGCAGGCCATGTAAAATGGAAAACAATATCATTTAGTTGTCACAATAAACCATTTGTGATTTTTTATCTGTCCAGTGTTACATAAGTATGCTCCTTTTCACATCATTTTAGAAGCAACATTGATTTTCACTAAACACAGTCCCTGTAAAATGCAGCCAATTTGAGAAAAGGTTAAATCAAACCAGCAGCTCAGATGCAGCAATGTTTTGTCAGAGCTTTCAATAAAATCTGCGACCTACCTACTGACTTAGCGAGTGAGAGTAAAAAGGGATTTCTTAGTAATAGAAAGCAGAGCTTATGTGCTCTGTTAGGTGGACCGTGATATGGGTCTGTCTAAAAACTTTTTGCAGAGTTTGGCTTCAAAACTTCAGCAGACAAATTACAGAGACTATGTTCCATAACTCAGAGGAAAGAGTCTTTCTCATCTCTCTCTCCATTTCTACAGCATTCTCTCACAAACATTTAAGCACTGGCACAATCACGCACTGCTTGCAGCAGCTGAAGAGGCATCACTGAGACACCACATGCTGTTTGATTCCTTCCTGTCTGGATGCATGCAGCTGACTGTAAAATATGACCAAAGCACAATCAGGATGTCTGCTTAGTATCAAAACAGACTTCACTGTCTTTAATACGTACTTATTGTTTCATGTTTGTTTTATTTGTTCTTTGTTTGTGATAGGCATTTGGGGCTTTGGGAACTAGGCTAAATGGAAATCAGTCTTACTTCTCTTTTAGTGATGCTCGCATAGAGTTAAATGAAATAAATGATAGCAACAAAATGCAAAACCTCTGTCTTTTTCTATCATTTAACACACTGAGTTGCACAATAAGCCCTCAGGGATTGCATTTGATCCAAACTGTTCTCCAGAATAACAGACTTTAGATACAAAGAGAAAATAAAAAAAACTTTGCAGCTGGTTCCAGAGTGGCAGATCTAAACTAAGCAGATTTATTGAAATGTATGGGAGCTAAATCAGCAGAGCAGTTTATTTGTGAGTCCCTAATGATGGTTGGACATATTCTTCATAGACTGGAATGGCTTTGTTTTGAAGAAGTTTAAACAGGCGAAACTGATACCTTTGATGAGTTATCAAAGGTTTAATTTCTTGATTGTGTCCTGTCTGAGCTAGGAGCTCTGAAACAGACTAGTGGTTTGGCAGTTTAAGTGACCTGGGTCAGTTATCCCCATCACCAATGTTTCCCTACCTAATACCCATGTGATAAACTTTCATCCTTTCCCATTACTATATGCACCCCTAAAAGCACAATTTCACAACACAAGTACTTATTCATTAGAAATGTTTTTCTTCTTCTCAAATTTGAGGTATTTTTACAAACTATGGAGACGAATATGAAACTAAAGTATGACTTTCTAAAAATGTATATTTAGTTTTATTTTGATACCCAATTTAACCAGTAGACTTAATATGCCATAACTTTAGTGAACCAAAATATATGTAAATATGCATTAAAGTAAGTAAAAAAAAAAAATCATTGGTTGTTTGAGCAGATGTGAGTTCTCACTCTAGCAATAGAATCTACAAAGATATAAAAATAGGTTAACAAAAACTCGATCTGAACGTTCTGAACAAGAACTCGATCTGAAATTGTTATGGCCTTTGGAAAGATAAATGAGAAAGAAAAAGGTTATTATGCTTCTTCTTTGGTCTTTTAAAATCTGAAGACCTTGATAAAAATTTAATAGAGAAAAAATCAATCAAGACAAGCTTTGGTATATTCAAGTACTTTATAGAAAAGTCCTTCAACATTTTATCAGGGGTCCATTTTAGTCCCTGCATCATTGCAAAATGGCATTGAGGTGTTTGCATAAGAAACACTGCTAAACGTTTGAGTCAGATTTTAGCTTAGTTTAAAATATATTAAATAATTGTTCAGGTCAGTATGGAGAACTTAGAACATACTAATGTTCCGTGCTGGCTGCCTATCTAAAAAACTCGCCTTTGCAACTTTAAGGGGTTGGATCAGTCTTTGAACATTCATGTGACTCTGAGCGCTGATTTTTGGCAGGCTAAGATCCCCTAAAATTCAAGAGCAAACTAAGTAAAACATTGTTGTTAGGAAATATATTTTTTGGTTTACTGGTGAAAGATGTTTTCTAGCGGAATGAATATGGCCTTTTCTTTACAAGTAACTTCATGACTTCTCAATCTGCTGATCCAAAGTCGCCTGATATTAGTTTTCAAAACACTGTTTAATTTTGCTTCAGCATCACTAGTGGTCTTCGGAGTTGGCCAGGCTATTTTGTTACAGTCTTCTCCAGGCTCTGTTCCTATGTGATGCCACTTTTTTGGCAGTTTTTTTTTTTCATCCACTAAACTTTCCATTATGCTTCCATATAGCATTTGGAAGAACCAGCTTTGTGAGTGAGGAATCTTTATGTTCTGACAAGCTGCCTGCTAGTCCCGCCCACTGACAATCAGAAGGGAGGACCAGGTGGAACTGATCTTCAAGGCAGAGTGTTTGCTGAACTCAAACAAGAAGATCTGTGAGTAAAAGCTTAGTAAATAGTAAAACTTCAAACATCGTTAAGGACAGCTCGTAAGTGTCATATGTAGTTTGTTTCTTTTATTTTTCTTTTGTGTCTTTGCTTCTTTTTTGCAAGTCTGCTTCTGTCTCCTTGAACCCCAGTCGGCCTCGGCAGATGGCCGCTCACACTGAGCCTGGTTCTCCTGGAGGTTTCTTCCTTTTAAAAGGGAGTGTTTTTCCTCTCCACTGTCGCTACAAGCATGCTTAGTGTGAGGGGTTGCCTTTGAAACAATGAGTCGATGCAATCAACTGATTCGCCTTAGAAAACTTTGAACCAATTTGACTGTATGATCTGGTTGAACTGTAAAGTGCCTTGAGATGACATTTGTTGTGAATTCGCGCTATAGAAATAAACTGAGTTGAATTGAATTGAATTTCATTGGGGTTGATTGAGCTTACAAATCACTAATTTGAAAGAAGCTTATTGGCTCTGGTTTACATTTTAAAGTGTTGGTCTTTGTAGCTCAATGTTGCAGATGGGTCTGTTTACAAAGAAACATTTTCTTAAATGATTAAAAGCTGGAAAAACACAAACAGCTGGATTGTTAAAATAATTAGTTGGATTTGTCTTTACATTAAATCATGTGTGCTTAAGAATATTGGACAACATCTTTTTAATATTTAAGGATGGATTGGTAGATTAAACTGAGTTGCCTATGAAATTGCTGATTTGTTTGGTAAAATATTTGTTTTACACCGACAGAAAATGAGCAAATTTATAGTTTTGTAAATGCTTTCCGATTGGGCTGCTTGATCGTTTGAAAGATAAAGTTCGGTTTAACCAAAAAAATTAAAAGGTTGGTTTGAAATATTTGATCTACAGTATTTAAAGAGCATAATTTCCCCATTGCTTTCATATTTTACATTACATACATTACAACGCTTAAAGGTTGATGAATCATTAATCGGTTTTGGGGAATAATTTATTTTAACGAATTAAGTCCTTTCTGTTTTTGTTTTAAATCAAAATAAGTTGTGGTATTTATTGTGTTTCCTTTGAGATTTTTCACCTGGTGGTACATCATCTGCTGTTACTCTGGCTCTGTAAACGGCATACAGCAAAGACTCCCGCTAATACGCCCCTCTCATAACAACCAGAGTCGGACTAGTGACATGCCAGCCATGTTTTTTGGGTGTGGGACATGTAGGAATGACAATGGCGAGAAAGGTCTTGCCGGGCATTACAAACTTGGCTACGCTGGAGGACTCACCTGTTATACCAAAATTGACTTGATTTGAGCTAAAATAGCGACATTTTCTTATTTAAAAAAGCAGCTAAGAGAAGAACTTTGTGCAGTTGTAAATGGGGAAAGATTTCTGCGCATTTCTTGTGACGGGATTTGGAAAAAGTTTGATTTATCACCATAATCTGTTAGTTGATGGCTCTGATGGACGACCAAGTTGTCTGAAAGCGTATTATGGAAGGCGGGTACTAGCTGGTATATCAACCAATCAGCTTGAAGTATTGTACTAAACTTCCCTCCTTTTCACGAACAGACTGAAAGGCAGTCATTCCAGATTCATAACGTAGAGCTCAACTCAGTTCTATACATATAACTCTGGCTACTGCCAGGTTACAGCATGAATACTATTCAGGATAAATGCATATGATGAGAATGACTGGACAGTACTTCAAAAATACTTCAAGAATAGTTTATCTAATGGAAAATTACCATGGTTTTACCATCCAGTGCCACTAGATTTAGTTAAACCTGTAGTTATTGAAGAAAGCATAAGAAGTCATCATTGCAGAGGAAAATTGTTTTGGTAGCCAGAAGAATCTAATCCCACTATTTTTTTTATTTATTTAACACCTCACTCAATCTATTGAATTATTATATATTATTACATTTACAGTATGACCTATATTTTTTTTAGAGACCTGAAATGTTTCAGCACTTTGAATATGAGAGCCCAAGCTTTTAAACCTCAGCTGTGCTGACTGGAAGAAACAATTTGCAGCTCCAAACTCAGCTGGATGAAAGGTAATACACAGATAAATATTACAAGTTCTTAGCTAATACCCAAACAAAACATCAAATGTTGACAGATCAAGTCTTATATTGATTCAGTGTTCTTCTTATGATTCTCTGTTTTCTCTTTTAGCCTGAAAAAATGTTTGTAGTTATACTCAAAATCTTTTTTATGGTTTGGTCAAACATCACTTATCTCTAAGATTAAATGCATTCTGGCAGCATTCTTCATAATCAGCTTAGTTTGGTTTGGCTCATTTTTCTTGTGAATCTAATAGCGTAGAGCTATTTTATCATAGTAAACTACAGCTGAAAACCCTTTATAGGAACTGAAGGGGATCTACAGTCTCAATGACACAACAGGACGACAAGTTTCAAGTTGTTTCTCCCTTATGCACACACACACACACACAATCCATCATTAGGCTTGGGTGAAAGCATTAGTATTCCTCTGTGGTTTTTGTGTGTCAGCAGAAAGTACACACACAGTAAACTTATGGTATGCACACATAGACCTTCAGGAGTTTTTATTAATCTAGATCCATCTCAGAGTAAAAACATGTTTTGTACACTTGGAGCGAATGACTGGTTTGAGTTCTTTGAACTATTACATAGCTATAAATAAATATTACATTTTTCCATATTTCTACTTTAGTCATCAAAAAAGATTTACTGGGCTGATGGATTTAAAAGTATCCACAGAGTGAAAAGCTGAGAAAAGTAAAGGGACTGAGAATGACCTTACGGGACTATTCCCAGTTTACTTTGAGGTCCAATAGAAGAGCAACCAGAGAACGTAGTGCAGAGTTCATGATTGCCTGAGGCTCAGAAATGCTTTACAGTGAGTTTATCCCTTGTGGTACAATCCCACAGTGGAGTTACTGCAGCAAGAACAGCAGGAAACATTAATGCTACTAGCGGTGAAAAGGAAATACAAACATAGCTGCAGCCAGTCAGACACCTTGTTTACCACAAAGAGCATGAGAACATCAGTGTGATGAAAACTGAGGACGTTTTTTTCTGCTGTCATAAGGTCATTTTAAGAAACTAGATTTGTGTATATTATTAGCTGAAGGATAAAACTAGGTAGAATGGTGACTTTAAAAGCAACACATCTTTTAGACCTGTGTGATCTTTCCAAATTTTAATTATCCCTGCACAATTTAAATATAAATTTCAGAAATATAAAAAAGCACAAAGAAACAACTCTTGTACAAGGGAGGCTGAAGATAACCGTATGATCCTGAGTCAAATCAGTTTAACATTGTTTAGGTTTTTATTTTAAAATGGCTTAAACTTGTCGAGTGTCACATTTAGTACATCCTATTATGCATGTGGGGATATAATTTTTTACTTTTAACAATATACTATGATAAAAGAAGGTAAACACCCAAAGTAATATAATAATCCAAATAGTTGAAACATCAAAATTAAAGATACCTCAGCACAACTATAATAAGGCAGCGCTGGTTTCCCCGCAGAAGAGCTCTGATCTTCAAATTATGACACTGTTGAGGTTATTTGAGGTAATAAAAACAGTTCTACATGCTAAAAGTTATCAAATTCAGTTTCTTAATGCATTTCCCCAACTTGTATACTGAAAGAGAATATAGAGAATGTATAGTGCTGATCAAATGTAAAAAAAAAAAAAAGTGAATACAAGTGAAACCATTTGATGCAAACTTTAAGTTTATCAAATGAACAGAATTAACTGAAAATCAGTATGTTTTCATGGACAGACATTTTTCAATTGGTTTAACAATATTATTTTGTAGCCATACTAAATTAAATACTACTAAAGCAAATATAAAATCCCACATAAACTTCCTGTTAACCAAAGGTCTTTGTCATTGCATAATCATAAGGAAATTATGTTACTGGATCCTAATGTACATAATTCACATAAACAAATAAAAATAAGAAAATAAGCATCTTAACAGGAGAACAAACATAAAACAAACATTCTCAGAAGAAAGACACCAAGTACGAAATATGAAACACCCTTTAAACTCTTTGTAAAAAAACTGAAAACACTCATACACATAATACCATCCTTGGTAGGAAATATAATTGAAAAGCAGCCTTTAGTATTTACATTAAGTCCAGCTTTTATTGAGGCAGTCTATGAAGGGATCTGGTGGTCTTTTAATTGTCAGCAGAGGTGTTGTATGAGGAATCCCAATTGTCTCATAAGGCCCTCTCGTATGTGTACCATTTTTTTCTGAGAAAGCCCAATGAATTGCAGGAATAAATACAAATGTTAAAACAAAAATAATTCTCATTTGTCAGGATGGAAGCAACATTTCATATAAACAACAGTCCTCTCTTTCAGCAATGTCTTAGTCAGGTTTTCTAGGTCTTCTATCAAACCTAGAAATTTAATTTGGAAATACTGCACTGCAGCTTGTGGTCCATATTTACTCCCTGGTTCCTGAGCCAGTCATATGAGAGTTCCCAGTGTTTGATAAGTCTGCAAAAGAGCAACAGCCTTCAAAAATTAAAGTCAGCAATAGCAGTGGACAAGAAGTACTCTCAGCAATGTAAAGGAAGTATTGGCAACCTTCAAAGGTATTTGAAAAACTACTTAATGTTGCTGAATGTTCATTTGTAATCTTAGATTTAGTAGTGCTTTTCCTCTGTCTCTTTAATTTGCAACCTGCACAATCCTCCCTGAGGATGCGGGTGGGAATTTGTTATTCCAATTTATAACACTAGGTATTATTAGTATTTTTATTATTATTATTATTATTATTGCTTTAAGCTTGGTTTAAGACTTAGATATATTCCTAATTCTGTTAAAATTTGCTGATAAATAATCAGTGTTATTATTATAAACAAACATTGCTGGTGCTATTTGTGGTACAATTTATAATTATTCGGAGCAGTGGTGCCCTAGTGGTTATGGCATAGAGCTTTGAATCCTGAGGTTCTGAGTTCAAGCTGAAAATAGCAGGAGATTTTTGTCGTTTTTCTTTCAGATGTGAGCATTTCTAAGCTGAATGAGATTTATAAGAATAAATGTGCAATCTCTGGTTGCTAAAGTTGTGCAATTCTTTGGTAAATCCAGACCTGAGAGTCAAATCCAATTACTCTGCATTAATGCTGCAAAATACATTTTGTGAAAGGCTGATACAACAGCTCATAAAATGTACTGATCCTCTAGCAAAAAAAAACATTGAGGATTAAACTAGTATTTCTAATTCTATGTCTGTATTAATGTGCAGAGGCTCCCAGTCAATACATACGAGAGGAGTCAGCCTCTTTGGAGATGTGTGTCTGGATAATAGTGAGAGCAGTGATTGATAGAAAGGTTAATCATTCCAGACACATGGTATGTGCTGCTAAATCAGCATTAGCAGAAGTCAGACTGTGTGTGTGTGTGTGTGTGTGTGTGTGTGTGTGTGTGTGTGTGTGTGTGGACGTGTGTGGGTGTATCACAGCATCATGCGTGTCTATTGAAGCTGTAATGATCCGTGTTTGCCACTTGATTGGCCGTGACGGGTGGGAGAGCCATTCAGTCAAGCATTATAGGAACCGGCGATCTTGTTGTTTTAGGTGTTGAAAGACAGAAAAACATTGTCTCCTCAACCCACAACAAACTGTAAGACTGTTTGAGTGTGTGACGTGAAACCCGAAGGCAAGCTCATAATGCCAGACTTTCAACTAAGTCTATAGAAATCAGCTGTAATCACACAGTGGTCACTCTATTAAAGCTGTGATTTCATGAGTATGGTTGCACTGATTGAACATGGAGAGGGAAATCACTGTGCCTCTGTGGTGGTTTGACAAAAAACTTATGAGACTTAATAAATCTTTTCTTTAAGTCACATCAAATTTGTAAACTTAAGGAGATAAAGTTTTAGTACACAGACCCACCCATCCACATATATCCCACAATCCTTACAGGGATTTGTATTTCACATTGATTTCTATCGCATTTATACCCAACCAACAGTCAATTCACACCAGAGACCTAAACCTTACCCCAAACCCAAGAAAACAACTTTTCCCAATGGGCACAAGTTGACTGGTGACTACAAGTACCTGTAAGTCCCCACATAGTGTAATATTCCAGGAAGGTTTTCCTTACACTAACCCTACAAGGTAAGAAATATATGGCAAGACACACATACACTATACATCTGTCCATTTATTTTAGTTCAGTGGTTTGTTTTACATCTTTTTTTGCATTAGTCATAATTTTTTGTAAGCAAGAAGCCACTACATGAACAAAGTCAGCAAGAAAGGCAGCAGGCTAGAGTTAGCATAATGTGACTTATGCTTTATAACATCCTGTAACAAGAGTGCAAGAAACCAGCATATTAGGTCTCAGGCGGGAAACAAGAGGCAAGGAGGGGATGTGAGCTAGATAAGAGAAACAGAAGATGTTTATCATCCCACGGACAATATGCTGGATTTGTATTCAGGCCACATTTTTCTTTTATTCTTAAACCTTTTACAGCATCAAGGATTCCTCTGGAATAAGCCTCGGTATAATGGTGTAGTTGGTGTTTTGTAGGTCATGTTGCACAGTGAGCCAGTAGGGTGTAACATAATGCTGAATCACATGTCTGCTAAATCATTTTTCATCACAAATGTACTTTCCTTACACCTGGCTACATGTGTACTTGAGTATGTACTAAACTGCAGGGACAATTGAGTATCAAGATAAGCAGCAGTTTTAAAACATGATTCCTCAAGGTCCGGTTCCCTGCAACTTTTATGTCACACCTGAATCAAATGGCTGAATGACATACTTAGCATGCAGTCAGGTTGCGCGTTGCAGCAGTGACACATCTAAAAGGTACTGGACACTGGACCTCGAAGAGCAGTACTGGGAAAACCTGCTTTTAAAGGTTACGCTTTCAAAGCTGCTAAAGTAAAGATAATCAAAAATAAAAACAAGAACTGAAAAATATTACAGAAAAGAAATTAATGCAGAAGATAAATTACATAATGAGCAATAAATGTCAAAATCTTTTTTAATTAGCCACTTTATTTAATAAATTTTGTAATATTTACCTTATATTTTTATTGTAATAATACATTTAATTCTTTAGGGGTAAACGTTGGCCTATAGATTGGATAGACTGCATAGAATCTACATGCTACCACCTTAGCAACAGTCACAGCAAACATTGCCATTGTCCATGGAGTTATCTCTAAGCTGAAGTTTGTGCATCTTATTTGAAAACAGTAATTATAAAATGTATTTGTTGTTGTAATCCTCTAACTTAACATGTGTTGTAGTTAGCTGTTCACATTCAACCCAGTCTCTGTGGTGACACATGGACACAGATGTTTAGTTGTGTGTTATCCTCAACTGCCCCAACAGAAACTGCAGCTCCTGTGTCAGGAATGCGCATTCGACAGCAGAAGTGAATTCAAGCTGCATCCCATTTCCAACACAATATATGTTGATATTCCACTTTTTTTAAAAGCCGAGGGTAAGGTGCCATAGACTGCATACTTCTATTAGTGTGTTACAAGACAAGGTGATATTTATTGCTCTCCTTTAGTATCAAAGCCTATTGAATAAAAAAGCAAAATTGGCATTTATAGCGTGATCAACTCCTCATCAACGAATTGTCCCAAGGCAAAGTATCAATCAAATCAGTTCATTAACAGTCATTAACAAGTTGAAAAGTCGTATTAGGTGAATATGTAAAAAATCATTGCCTCCAAGGGATCCATCTAGACTGTGAGCACATCGAAAGCTTGCCAACCCCTGCCGAGAAGAAACTCTAAGGATGAACATCTGGAATGGATGAAGAGCTACATAAGTAGTAGACAGTGGCTTGTGAGAATCGGTAAATATCAGTTGGTATGCTTTGATGTTGATTGCAGTCTCCCCTTGGGGCCAGTATTGGGATAAATAATGTTTATTTTCAAAATTAATGATTTACACATGTAGACAGAAATGATGGTACCCGTAACTTAATATTTTGTTGCACAACCTTTTGAAAGCAAAACTGCAAACAATTGATTCCTGTAACTGCACTTTTCCGTTGGCAGAAATCCTGTAGAGGAATGTGTCCATCAATCCAACGGCGCAAAAGGGGAACAAGAGGGAAGCACAGCAGAAGCAAAGAGTAGCCCTATGGTGGACTTTGTTACTCTGCCTATGACGCTTCTGTTTGCAGCTATAGATTTATATGCTGCAGAGGTGGATTAAAGCTCTTCAAGCGAGGCAGCAAATTAGATGATTTAGTCAAAACTGGAGACAGCTACATTTAAGACCACGTGCAAAAACGTGTGTTGGTGTGATTCGCACAAGATGCTAAAGTAATCCACCTTTGAAGACGTGTTAATAGGATTTATATATTTACTTTAGACGTACAAAGGAGACAGGATGAAGTTTGGATGTAATCACTCTTCCAACTGTGGTGGGAAGCTTTTGTTCCAGATATGACCATCAAGAAGTAGAATTGGAAATGGGGAATTAATTATGTTTCTTTTTCTTTTACCTTACTTGTAATTTCCTTTTGTCAGTGTGATGAAGATGCAGCAAAACAGTGGAGCTTTCACTACATTTAAATGCACGTTTCCTACAACCATTGCTACACCTGCTGCAGATTTCTGCCATGCAGACTTGCTTTTAAGAGTTGAACGGTCCACTCGCCCTACCCACTACTAGGTTTGGGATGGCACTTTACATGGTGAACCCTCAGTGGGAACGTGCAAACGCAGGGCTAGTGCGTTAGTGCTTAGGTGCCGGTTTGGGATTGGGCCTGTGACCAGACCTTTTAAAACAAAGACAAACACACCAAATGTTTAGAATTTTAACAAACATTTCTGGAAATGATTTTTGGTACACCACCAAAGGCCAAAAATTATGGAACAAGAGTTAATCTAACAAAATTATCTATTGCAATTAAACTAATAAATATCATTGATACATGTTATCTAAACCTAACTTATTGGTTTACATTGCCTAATAGTTTTATGATAAATTTTGAGGAGTCAAATGCTGCCAGAAACATGAATCCATACACATTTTATTGCCCCTATTTGAAAGTGACAATAATGTTTTTGGAATGTGCAGAGTTGGATTTGAATTAATTGCACTTGCATTTTTGTCTGTATTGTATGCATCAATTGCTTTTTTGTGTCAGAATATGTTTGTGTGTGTGTGTTTTATTATTATTTTTTTGGCTGCTTAGTGTTGAAATTGATTTATATGAGATGCTGCAGATGGACCACTCCTCATCTGATCCTCAATGTTTTTGGTAGATTTAAAACCCTTCTCTTTCCTGTAGACTTTTCTAAGTATTTATATCACCTTTCAAGCTGATCCTTTCAGGGAAACCCTCCATGTCTAAAGCACCAGCATCATCAGCAGTATCCTGTTCCCCTGCTCTTCAACTGCCCCAAGCCAAAACCTACTCAAACCTCAGAGATCGACCTGCTAGCCATATTTGTTCCCGCTCTAAATCAGGCAACATGTTTTGCTCCAATATTACTTCCAGGATCTTGACATTTTCCTCAAAGAATATCTTCAACTATAATACGGTGAATGTTTCCACATCCTGTTTAAGAAATTACCATTAATCGTCTCCTCCCCTGGTCTAATGCTGCTCTCTTCCTCCAGATGCTGCAAACATCATTAAGCCCAAGTCTCCTGTATCTCCCCTCAGTACTATTTATTCCTGTAAATGGATTATGATGAACTATAATGTATGATTTTTGCATGCGGGTCAAAAAGCCTCCTAGTGCAAAGACAAGGTGTGCCTCCCATTACCCTTATTAACGTAAGGCTGCTTTAAAAATGCTTTAAACAACTATAAGCAAAAACTCTTTAGAGCAGCATCAATAATTAATCAACTTAAATTTTAAATTTGCATAACTGTCTAAAAGCCGAAAGGCAGAGGTATAATATTTTGTGCAACAAGCTTACGTTCTTGAAAAACGCATTACTGACCCGAGTGGTTGTTTCTTTGTATGCTTTAGCCCATCTATACAGTAGTTTTTTATTTTTTTATACAGTAATCATCAAAATAGCAATAAGGACTGTAGACTACATTAGAGATATTTGATGAACACTTTATTACTTTAATATGTGATTCACCAAAAGGCCAGTGAACATAATTGGCGCTGTTTATCATGATCAGTGACTGGCTGTTTGCTTAAAAATTGGATCCTATTGTAATCCATTTCAAAGGCTACAATATCTCACTGAATAATACCGTATCAACTGGCATGGGCACTGTCAATAAGAGAAGGATACTCACAGATAAGCTATTTTCAGTATCCGTGAGAAAGCAGAGGAAGGCATTTGTAAGGGGTGAAACAGCTGTTTGGGAATAAATAGTACCCCCGATTTACCAGATAATGCAGTGCGCCAGTATAAATTGAAAAATATGTCAGGGAAAGAACAGAAATGTTTTATGACATTTAAAAGAAATGGTTCAAAGGACTGATTATACATTTTTCAGGCTGCACCAGAGGGAGAGAGAGTAAGACTTGTAGCTAATAAAAGCAAGGCCGGTAGCTCTTTTCTTTGGCAACATTTTAAGGTTTGCAAAAACATCACAAGACAACTGGATGAAAGCATTTGTCTCTGTTTCTGATAAGAATAACAGACTAGTGCTTATATATGAAAATAATACTTTTGTAATCCTTCCTTGTTCTTTTTTACTGCAGCTTTATAGTTCTTAAAACCAGATCAGCATCAGCTAAAAGTAGTGTTATGAAAACCATAGCCACAAGACTATATGCGCATCTCTGTAAATTCTAACAGTTTACAATTTCTTATTTTACAGAAATGGTAATAATTGTTGGTTTATGCTTTAGGTACTCATCAGAATTGTATGTACTACTGTTACATATGTACTGTATGTTGACTTCAGGTTACAGTATCAAACCTTCAGAACTACTGGGATATCCTCTAAACAAAAATGGTCTCTGATGGTTGCCTCTGTACTTCACTTACTGGTAATTTGTGTGATTCTTTTTTTTTAGGTACATTTACACCTAAGAATAAATAAGTATTCCTAGGTGCATGTATACTTTGGAATGGTGGAGAACATCAGAATGACAGGACTATCAAGCTGTCATAGGAAAAGAAAAAACGTATTTTCTGCATAAAAAGGAAGTAGTACTAACCAGTGTCACCTGCCAAATATTATACATTACTTTACTTTTTCTTTCCAGGCTGCCTAGGTATTGAGATGCCTGCAATATCTTAACTTTTTTTTTTACAATCTGTTTAAAAAAAAAATGCAGCTAGAAAATTAAAACCTCTCCTCACAAAGAAACCAACATTTTTTTAAATAAAAGACTTTCTCTGTTTCATTTGTCCAAACACTTAGTGTAAGATTTAAAATAGTAAGTCAGAAAATTTAAAAGGATGTTTGTTCTTGTATATATGACCTTATTCACTAAGAAAAAAGCATAACAACAAAATTAACACCACATATTATATCTGGGATTGTGACAACTACTAGAGAACCAAATAACAAAAACAGATTTAATACCATATTGGTTTGTTTCACATTCATAAATACTGGTTATGTTTGTCTGTTGCACGTGATAACTTACATTGTATTCTTAATAGTCTATTGTTTAGGGCATACTGGCCATAGGGAGAATCGGGAGTATTCCTGAAGCACCAGCCTGGGATTGGCCTGCTGGCCTGCGTGTCTCTCTCTCTTTATTTATTTATTTATTTATTTATTTATTTATTTATTTTAAGACTGCAGCGTGCAGAGGAAGGGAGGTGTGGTGTGTGTCTGGTGCCGGCTGCTGTAGTTTGTGTAGGTAGCGACCGGTGCAAGTGAGGATAAGAAGCAATGGACTCTGTCTTAGAATGTAGTAAAAAAGAAAGGCGGTGAGTAGGAGGATGCGGCCAACTGCAGAAAAGTAACACATTTATTCAGCTCCCCTGTCTGTCTCTTGCTGATTTGCAGTTTTGTATCCCAGCTCAAACATGAAAGTTTTAATATTGCAACCTCGGACTTACTTTAGGTTGGGGTTCATTACTATTCCCCAGTATGATGATTGGCCATTAGGGAAAAATAGACATGATATAACTATGTATAGCTCTAACTGTGGCAGTACTTATTTATGTAAAATCTTTATTGTCTTAGTACTACAGCGGTAAAGTTACTGTATATTCAAACCTTAGAAATTACAGTAGGTCCTATAGATCAGTGTTTCCCAACCTTTTTTGACTTGGGTACCTCTTTGGGCAATTTTCTTGTACCATGAGTTCCCCCTCTCGGTCAAAAGTATTGATGATTATCCAAAAGTGGAACATACAATAACTAAAATAAAGACTATTTTACTTAATCTTTTAATTTGAGCATTTAATTTTTTATAAATGTTCTGTATGCTTTCCATCTCAAATAAAAAAAAACAGCATGAGTGTGTTGCCTAGAGGTTAGAATCTAAATAAATACAAAATCAAATTATATTATAAACCTGTATTTATAAAACTGGAGCTCCTCTGAGTAACGCCCTTATAATCAAATTTAAACTTGATGAATTGGGAACAAAAACATTCAAGTCAGACTGACATAATTAGTTTTACTTTGTTTTCATCAAAACGCTTGAGCTGCTTTGATGAGCTGTGATAGCTCAGTGTGAAAAGCAGCCGATCCCAGGCTGTTCTCTACATCCAGTCTGTTCCTCTGCTTGGTTTGGATGTGAGTCAAAGCTGAAGGTGAACTCAAACATATAATACAAACCAGTGTTGCACCGATACCAGTATCAGGCGGGACCCCGATCCAGCACTAAAATGGTGGTATCAGTATCGGCGAGTATACAAATAGAGCACCGATAACATTTTGAGAGCCAAAAGTTTATTCAACTATTGTCACCCATTCCAGGTAGGCAACAAAAAGTTCTACTGGATTCACTTTGTATTAGTCTTTTTCCTGCTTCACAAAGATAGGCAGCAGCTTGACAAAGCCATGCTGGCAATTATTTTACATCCAAGTAGTATGCAGTTCTTCATATATACACCCACACATCAATTTCAAACAGATGGTATCGGTATGGTATCGGCTCTGGGACCCATTTGATTTCTTTAAACTTTTAATGTGGAGCTGACTTAGAAAGTTTATGCATTACATCAGAAACATTATCAAAGTTTTATGTACATGTTGCCTATTTTTTAGATATCTGCCTCAGTACTATAGAAGATATTTAGCTGAAATGCCAATTCTGCCATTTTTAAATTGAGGTATCCGGCTGACACGTTCTGGAATTAAATGAATTATATGAAATGAAACTTTCCACACTGTCATAGTTGAAGATAAAGATTGCTTTTTTTTTTCTTTAAACAAAAGACTTAAATAAAATTGAAGACCCCAATACATATACAAAATACAGACATTGGAGCTTGAGGGGGGAATTATTTCCATTTGAAATTACTGTATGTAGTTATGTTTATTATGATCTTCTGTTCTTGGGAGCACTGAAAAAAAAATTTTTATATATACAGCTTGAGCAGCTTAACCTAGTATGGACATTTTTTTTTTTGCCAGGTTAGGATCTGTTTAATTCCAACAGTAGAACATAAAAATTACTAAAGACTTTTCTACTCACATTTTGTTTTTACTACAGCCATTTATCATATCACATTACAAAATGTAATCAGCCTTTACAGGGTTCTCCCTAGGTGCAATATTGCTTGAACTCTGTTAAACCATATCTGAGCGCAACTCAGATTTTCTCAGTGTGCATAGTCAGCACTCGCCTTCAGCCCTGCAGCAGCCATTGTATCATTACGCAACATCACATACTGTGAGCCCTAACAGCTCTGTGATTGATCACTCAGGAGCTACTGTGATTTATGATGTGATACTGCACATTTGGGCTGACGGTGTGCAAAGCAATTTACTCCTGCAGAACTGAATATCTAGCATGTAGGTACAGTATCACTCTGTATGAAGCTGTACTCCAACCCTGATCACTCAATTTTTGGAAAAGGGGAAAGCCCAGTAATAGCACTACACTGCAATGACGCAAATACTGAGTGACCAAAGTGTTTGTATGGTGCTCTTAGCAGTAGGTGCATTAGAGGCTCTATTGTCATAATTCAATCAAATCTGACAGTAAGACCTGTCGAGTCGTAAATATATTTTCTAAGTGAGTATTTAATTGCTTAATCATGATGTTTTCACTTAGCCTGACCGATTACATTGCAGGAGGTGTGGCTATAATGGAAAAGTGCTTTTCTGTAACATAACAGTCAAGACTGCAGCTCCAATAGAGCATTGTTTTATTGTTGCCCTTTATGCTATACCAAAAAGATGTTTATATTAAAATGTATCTACAGTCTGGGTAGGGTGGAGGGAGGGTGGATCTCATGCTGCCATAGAAAGTGTAGAGTTTGAGTTTTAATTTGAAAGGTTACTTGTGTGGCTAATAAAACAGTGTAGCACTAGCATGCGTGTTAACCATACAGCATTTCTTTGTTTCTTTGGGTGTTGTCGATGTGTTTTAATCCATTTTGTTGCCGTATGTCCTGAATCCCTCCTACTAGATTAAATACGTATTTGAACACTTTATAGCTGCCATATTTGCCCAAAGGTTGAAGTGAATTCGACTTTTATTGCCGCTGTATTTTCCGAGGTTGTCCCGTTCTACACATAAGCTTAATGCAGGAGGTGGACAGAATCTACATCCTGCCCAGTGCTTTTTCTTTCCCCTTTCTTTAAAGTCTTCATAATTTTGAAAATAACATTTAATATTTCCTGAAACTGAGTACATGTTCAGTATTGAGAAAGCAGGTGTGCATTCAGTGAAAACAAGACTTTAGGTAAATGTTCACTTTTAAAAGTGATGGATCAACAGCAGCAATAATCAAAGAACCAAATGCCATGGTGTTCTAAACATTTTCACAGTAACATTTCACAGGTCATTAAGAACAATAACATTGTGTTTTGTCAGAGATGGCAGGATCCAGGGATGCTCTGATTATTTCTTTTTTAATTCACATGCATTGCAATGTGGGTCTGTAGGTGAAGATCAAAGGGGTTATGTTTTTTTCATTTTGTATTAAAACTACAGTGTTGAACTGTCCTTGATTCAAATTGTCAAACAAGTCCAAGGCCGAAAACGAGGCAAAAAGATCTGATACGTAACCCAAGACCAAGACCGGCAAAAACAGGTTGATCCCAGCTCATTGATAAACATATCTGGTCGCATTTCTTGAAAATGTAACATTTAATTTCCAGGCAAGGCTTTGCTCATCTCGAACACACCTAATATCACCACTCAATAGTCACTTCTGTTGAGACTGGCCAATGGAAAATCTTTAATCAAGACCGAATACTTAAGGATCTGAGAGAGAGAAAAAAACACTTTGAGAGAGAAATCTATAATTGAGAGAAGACGTTTTCAATCTGATTGCACAATAACAATATTTGAGAGTAAAAATATAGTTTTGAGAGAGCTTTTTTCCCCTCGAAATCATTTAACAAATGTCAATTTATCTCATACATATTTTATGCCAAAGCATTTTCTCTGAAAATGTTTTCTTGAGTCTCCAGTAACATCAGTTATGAAAATTTGTTAGGTCCAATACATTTATCTCACTTTCAAAATAATTTCCCCTTTTGAGATCAATTTATTTCTTGAATTTATTAAAAACATAAAACTAACTCCCTAAATGTATTGTAATTCTGAAACATATCTGAAGTTATGTGACCTACAAGTGTTTGCCCATATTCAACCAGTGAATATGCAACAGACCATGTTCTTGTTTTGTTTTTGTTACTGGCCCCAAAACAACATTTTTCCTTTATTGGCCTCATTAAATCAAAATTGAGTGAGATTTTTGTTATATTGGAAGATATTACAATTGAGGAAACATTTAAACGGCAATGTTAGCCGTTAGATCTACCCTGAAAGATATGGATATTAATTTTTCTAACCTTTTTGTGTGGAGCAGCCTCTTTTTGAAATTATTCCACAAACCATCTATGTAGCACTGAGCTGCCTTTGTTTGACATGTGTTGATTACCTGAGGGGATCATTGCAGGCTTTGCAAGAGTGTCTTTTTTTACACAAAACTAGCTGATGTGTGAAACAGGCTGCTATAGCGAAGTGTTGGCATATTGCTTCAGTGAACAATCTAATATGCCACAATCCACCTGTGTAATGGCAATATTGGGATGATAAAATTAAATATCCCATGAAAGTCTGTACCTGTTAATGTGTGTTGCGCATTGTTTCCATTTATAAATAAGCATAAGCGGCACAACCTAAATTTTCTTTTTCGCCTGTGTTTATTTTGTTTGATGAGGACCATGAAGTAAAGCTGTCTCCGTCTGTTTCACTATAAGCTTCCTGAAATGAGAGATTTCGCTCCTACTCAATATTGAATTGTTACAACACACACCAATCTGTTTACATCCAGATGCAACTGTTTTGCTTGTTTTGAATGACCTTTTTCTAATTTCCACAAACATTAAGTCAATGCAAAGGTCTCTGTATTAAACTCCATCTCAGCATTGATCTCCACATTTTATTTGGATTTTGTTTATAGATAAGACCTATTTGGCAGGATTCTCACTTTCTTGCACTCACATTCACACAGTCATCTCCTTTAGCTCAACACAAAAATTGAATCAGTGGACTTGACAGGGCAAGAGGACAAGCAGGACGAATGAAAATCGCCTCATTACATGCAAACACACACACGAACAACACAGAGATACCGGTTATACACAAGCAGCAGGGGACGATAATAGAAAAGCCTTGAATCCTGGTCAAACACCACTTAGTGTTTAAGAGCTGATAGACAAGTGCACGATGCAACATGTGCCTGCAGGAACGGAGACGCTGCTTGTCAGGGAGAAGATTGAAATAATGGAGGGGCTGACTTGGTAACAATGGTGTGTACGTTTGTGCAGGATGAAATAATAATAATGAGGATAATTAAGCTGATAAATGATAAAGGTCACAGGAACAATATTAACAATGAGGCTGATGATAATGACAGTGTTCTGTCAGCTTTTATCTCACTTTGATCATTGATCAGAGCAGACAGGGTGGATACAATCACACCAAGATCCTTACAATATTCCCCTGTTTGCTTTGTATTGAAAAGATTCAGTAAGACCCAGTTGTGACACACAGACAGACGGAGGCTTTTTGATTAAACATAATTTATTTCTAGTCAATGCAGACTAGCAGATAGGAAGTCTCCTGATATAGAAAAATATTAATACCATTTTTTTTTTGTTTGGTTGAAAGAAAGCAAAATGAACCTGGTAAAAAATCAGCAGAGACGTATAGGATGCAATGTCAGTATTCATTCTTTTGAATATTGGTATCCCACTTTATATGAAAAAATGCATACCGTAATTAGCTAAAATCTCCTCAGCAATCATAAGTAAAGTACATTTATTCCAGTAATTATGGATTAGTTTTGAATATAAGTCTCAGTTCTTGCCATGAATTCATTTTGTTATTTTATAGAAAATGCCATAATTGCTTATTTGAATGTGATGTTTCATTTTTTTTTTTTTTTTTTTAAACGATAATGACATTATCATTGCATGGTGTTTCTTGAAAATAAGAAAAAATAATAAAACTTTTTATGAAATTTTGCTGTAAAAAAAATGAAAATGCTAAGAACACTTCCCTAATGCTCTGTGTATTCATTAATTATAATCTAAGGAAAAACATAAATGATCTTTTACTAATGTTATCTTTATGCGCTTATTAGGAATGACAAGTTTAACCTATTCATAGCGTAAACATTAATGTGAGTGCCTTAGTAGAGCAGCTGTGAAAAATGCAGCTTTGGGAATTTAAATCTAGATGCACAAAATCAATGAAATGTGATCCATCGAGCAATAAAATCCTGCATGCTGCTATTTAGAAACACAAACCACTCAATTATTTGATTTTGTAGGTTTATCTACTTGCTAATTTATCCACTGTTAGCGAGCAGACAAAGAAAATTTCTACTATGAACAAGATGAAGATGAACCATCTGTATATGTCAGTGAATTCAGATATAACCATCTGAAATCACTGACATGCAACAGTTTCTAACAGATAAACCTGTTAAGACAAGTGTTGCTAAATACTGAGAGAGTCAGAGAGTTTTTATAAAATCCTCAGCTGATCTGCTTGTTCACAGTAAGCTTGTATTAGTAACTGCCTTGTTAGTTTATAGCAGCATTAAATATTCAAGATGCAAGATGTCGTTATTTTGTGCCCCGTCCTAAGTTACTGACGGAGTATTAAAACGTATCTGCAAACTGTCAGGTTATGTGTACATGTCAGTCTCTGTAGGTTCCTCACCATTATACTGTACATTCTTACAATAGAATGATTTTACCCAGGTATTTATCATCACAACATCAGTTTACCACACAAAGGCCATATGATTGATTGAAACATATTGAATCACTTGATATGTTCCCATTTTTAAGTGTTTTAATATTATCTCTATCTGGTTTTGTACTGGATGTTTTGAAGATGCAAATGTGTCAAAATTGAAATGTAAATACTTTTTAAATAAGACTAAAACCCAATTTTTAATGTAACCTTAAAATCATATGACTAGATGGAAAACTACTACTGTGCATTATGATGTTAGAACATTTGATTAGAGCAGCTCTGGGAAAAATGTACAGTACCACCATCCATTTTTCATCTTGCAAAAATTTTGCTCGTTGGTGGCTGTAACCCATAAACCTCTGACAGCTAAGATTTTTCTCATAAACGAAAAGAAAATAAGATTTTTGGAACCTCACAGAGACAATACACACTCACACATGCTGAAAAATGCACTCAGCTGTAGACATTTCCTCAAAGGAAATAAAGAGTAAATCACAGGATGAATAACATGTCCGTGGCGCTTTCACTGCATGTGTGCATGTATATGTTTGACAGACAGAAAAATAATCTCCAATTTTCCATCTGGACTTTTGAAGGCAGGTTTTGTATTCTGCTGCTGTATTTATTTCCTACAGTGATGGGTGGTGTTCAGAACCACGGACAGAGAGGGGTAAAGAGGAAGATGGATACAGGAAGACTTTACCTTTGCATATGGAGCTCCTCTGTGAACCAGCAAAGCCTTCGGTTTCTGCACACTTTCACATCACTATCAAACCAGGAGCAGCATAGAAGGGGGAACAGAGAGGGGTGGGTGGAGATAAAGGGTTGTTAGAATGACTGATAATCATTTGACAGCATCACAGAGCAACAACCTGTCACATCAACAATATATATTTCGCAGGATCAGGAAAAAAAAGTGGAATTAGACAATTCTACAAAGTACAGCAGAACAGAACAGGCTAATTAAACAGCAGAACAAAATATACATTTTTAAAACGAATTAATGAGATACCAAGAATCAGTGAATAGAGTCTGCAAAGGAAGAGAGACTGGCAAGGGAATGGGGCGCTCAAGCGGAAAAGCGTGGGGGATTGTTGAAATAAGAGCTGTCTAAAGAGAAAGCAGAGGGGGATTCCCATTAGAGAGACAGATGAAGGGACTGCCGAGGAAGACAGCAACATCTGACAGTTGGCACATCGCTGATGGACAGAGAGGGGGAGATGAAGAGAAGAAGATGCTATTTCTGAGTCTAATATGTTTTCAACCTCACTGAGAGAACACAATCTCAGTTTGAAACCAAGATTCTCTTTATAGCAGGCCTAATTATGTTTGTTAGAAATGATAGAGATATTTTGTTAAAGAATGATATATGAGTTGAAACTGCTGCAAAACATTTGAAGTATTTTATGAACAGTGACCGCAGACCTGAGAATCAGAAATGTATCAGATCACTGGAAAAATACCCCAGGTACATAAATATATCACACTCATCAAACTTTCAATTAGTCTATATAAAAGCTAATACAGCATATTTTCACATAGATTATTTTAGTAAAATATAATAATTAGATTTTTAAGACTTCACGTCAGTTAATAATATAAAATGTTTAAATAATATGTAATTACCACAACAATGTAATCAATACATGTATATTACATGTACATCATTTGTTTAGGATTTTTGGCACGTAATCAGATGGTGTGTGTCGAAGACAAATGCATTTTCCAGGTATGCTCCTGAACAACAGTTTTATGTAATAGCTACTTAAAAAAGCTTTAAAGTAGTGTATTTAACACCCTTATCATGTACTCAACAGTGTTTGGTGGCAAAATTAATTTTGTACCCTTCATTCCAAGTGGTCTGGAGTACAAATTGGGTGTTCACCATGTTATTTTCTAAATGCAACAATCCAAAAAAAAAAAAAAGAAAGAATTCACAATTCTAAAATTCTTGCTTAAGGTTCATCGCATCAAAGATAAATAATTTCAAGGCCTTTTTTTCACATATCTTTTTTTCTCATATCTACAGAGAGTAGATAATACCTGGGATAATTTATAACCTATTGTGTGTTTAGGTTCAAGACTGAACTACTGCTTTCAACAATCATCAAAGCCACCGTTTCTTAAGCTGGGCATAAACTGTAAATTTTTCTGCCCTTTTCGGGGCGATTCCCCAGTCATGCTAGAATTTTTAGATCGGTCCCAGTTTCAGCCTCATCTAATGTTGTGTAGCACAGGGGGTAACAAGAAGTGATCAGCCTCTCATAACCAGCTCCCGATCAGGAATGTTAAGGTTGGGAGAAAATCAAACATGTTTGAAATTCAGTCGGTCCTTGTTAGTTTGCATCAGCGTGTTGGGCTGTACAGTGTGAGAACATGCATCGTGAGCTGTGAACTTTTAAAACCTGCGGTTTCATCATACAGTTTGAGCTGTAGCTGCGTGCAACGATTGAAAATATCACACAGTGTATGTCTGGCTTTATATGGGGAAAAAACATGAGGCTGTGGAGAGAAACAACACATTGCACTAGTTCATTCGGTATTGGCAACACACTTGTATGCACTGCAGCAATATATATTTTTCCATTAGCAAGGAAGTTGTTTGGGCCTGAAAATGCAGAGCTGGACAAATCAAGCAAGAGGAGAGGATGGATTAATCTGACTGAGGTAGAGAAATATGCATAGACATAACAAAGCCTGAGAAGACAAGCTGAATGACACACAGTTACACAAGGAATTACTCCCCAATGTGCATGAAAACTAAATCATCCTACAAAACCATACAACTTCTATGTATTGTTCTTTCTGCAAAGAATGCCTAAAAGAATAATGTCCAGTTGTCTTTTACCAATTTAGTAATTTAGGCTATGGCTATCAGCAACGATATTAATCACCAACCAAATAAATGTCTGTTCATGTGAATGCCACTGAAAGAAGAGTGAATTAATACATCGTTAACTGTGTAAAATTAACACAAAAGACCATGGGTTAAATAACAATGGTACCTTTATTAGCCACAATCACACAGTATTTTACCTAATAATTAATCAACCACTAAACACTACTGAAAATAAGGAAAATTAAAGAAATAAAAGGGGAAGAGGGGTTTAAGAGTCCGTTCAAAATCTGAGGGATGTTCGAAGTTTAAGGCTTAATGCATGTGAAAGTGTCCATTAATAGCAGCAGATAAAAGGTGAATAAACCCTGATGCAGAGACATTAACTGCAGCAAAAACATTGAAGTTTCATTAAGTTTAGGAATGCATTAAACTTTAATAAGGCTGACAAACCTGTTAGCTTATCTGGCCCCAAGGTTTCTGGTTCTGGTCGGGTCCAACTGAAACAAATACGGTTAGCTCATGATGTAGCAGTTAGCTTTAGCAGCACGTGACTCGTTCAGTCTATGTAGTGAGAATTAGCATTCAGTTAAACCTTTAAAACGTTAAAGCTTATTTCAAATAAAATGACCAACATGACTACCTATTCTACCTAGTACACCCAAGCAGAGTACTTATTAAGCATCAGATGGAAAGGAGGGGGAAGGGTAAAGTAAATGTTTTGGTTTGGTGGAGTGAAGGCCTTCAGCTCAGTCCGGTTTTCTGCAGGCCCCGGGGTAGCACAGTCCGTTCGTCCAACAGAAACTCAAAGAGATTTGGATCAATCCGATGCAACAATAAGAGGCGATTTGCAAGGGACTTAATTTTGTAACTCATGGTAGCACGGGACGTCTCCCGTTTTAGCTATGGTGGTTAGCTCATAGCAACAGCCTATTAGCAGCACCTCGGTGCTGCTTCGTCTCAGGAAGTCACGGTCCTGTGGCTTCTAACTGCTCCTTCGGCGAACAGCGATTGGGGCCCTATTGTTCGACTGTTAGCAGAGCTGGATTAGCTCTTCTCTGTCTCTGCTGCAGCAGGATTCAGGATACACTGCATTCAACTCTGTTTGAATCGCAGGAAGAATAAAAACACTGCATTCAGCTGCTTCTGAATTGTAGGAAAAAGGCAGTCTGACCCGGTCCAGCGAGTGCAGACTTCTCTGGAGGCACTTGGTTGCTACTTAGCATAGCCTTCAGCTGGAAGCGCTTTGTCTAGCAAGCCATTACATCAGCAACAATGAAAAAAAAAATAAAGTCTGTGAAAGCAGCTCACTCATCTATAGGGTTTAATACGGGTAGGAATAATTTTGTTTAGGGAACAGCTTATGTTTAGATGTTTTCTAATCCTTCATCGATTATTTTGGATCTTTAAACAGGCATTATGTAGTTTTCTAATGATACTGCCACCGAAACACTCAACAAAATCCATCTTGAATATAATGTGTTGATTCTTTGTAAGGTCAGGAAAATGGGCTAAAGGCTTATAGATGCAGAAATACTGAGGTATCAGTCTGCTCATTAAAGTATGTTTTAGTCATAAAGTGTATAACAAAAAGGCTATTTTTAAGATATTTTTCTGTAAAACTTACATTAACTGTTTGTGGCATGAAGCCTTGTCTATTTTTCACTTATATCACACATGTAAAATTATTTCCTGTTATAATTCCTGAATATATCTAATTATATATGTACCACAGACTTTTTATGTAGACTTATTTATGTTTCTTTAGAACCATGCACCCAGTTACACTTTCCTTTCCTCTACATCATATTTAGACACACTAACTCCCAGTTCATCACAGGTTTTTGTGGGTCAGGCGGGTCTGAGACCAAAGGCTATGAAGTCTGGTCAGCTGATGGTCATCATCTTGGGTCAGGAAATATTTTTAATTCCTGCAAACACGTTCCCTCCCAATTCTCCCATTTCCAAAGATTCCAGCATAGTTACATTATCCATCGAATAGCCATCCATTTCCCCTCAAGCTTATCCCAAGCGGGTCACAAGGGGTGCTGGTGCCTATCTCCAGCTGTCTACGGCGAGAGGCAGGGTACACCCTGGACAGGTCGCCAGTCCATCGCAGGGCCAAATAAGTGTAAATTATGATTTTTATCGTTAAAATAACTTTTGACTTTAGTTTAGCTGATTAAAGTATGTATCATTAAACAGTAAGGACAATGCCAATAAAAACAGTCAGGTTTGATGTGCAGGAGGAAACAGAGTAGATACAGTTTAAAAATGCAGCACTGTTGGCTGATTAGCTAAACACAGATACTACTGATCAAAATTTGCAAACCCATATTAGTGCAGACTCAAAGACAGCTCTGTTTAGCTATTCTTTATGTATTAGAAGCAAGTCTGCTTCCCTGTAGCTCCCCTGACTTGAAATAGGGAGGAGAGCAGAGATAGTTCACTGGATGTTTATCATTATCCTTGCACAGTCATATTTGTAAAGGCTAAAACAACAGTGACCAACAAGCTTGGGAGAAAAGTGGATGAGTCAGAATCAGCTGGTCTATATTAGAGGGAGGTCTGCAGTGAGGGTAATCTCATTTACTAAGAAAATAAAAAAAATAGGCTGGCCGCAGGCGAGCTAAGGGGATGCTGGGCACGGAAGCCACTGTCTGACTTGCAGTATCTGGTAGATGATTACCATTTTAACCAGTCAAGCAATATATATTAAATATATTTCCCCTAAGGTCCTTTTACACGTTTCAACTCCCTTACATCGCAAACAACCAAAAGAGGCCATCAAATTATTCTCTAAACCATTGGAACACTTCTAAATTTTAAAAATAAAAGAAATCAGGGTAAATAATGCAGAGTGCTATGATTTTAAAGATGCAGCACCAATAAGTAATCAGGTGCAGAGATAGTCATGTGGTACTGTAAAAATCACCTCTCAAGCAGTGGCACCACCAGGGGGTGGACAGGGGTGGCCACAACCACCCTGTGCAATGCCCTAGCCAACCCACTGGCCACCCTACTGTACTCGCCAGTGTGACAATATTTGCGATTTGATTTACATTCAAGGAAGCTAAGTTAGATTATTATATCAATGAAATTAAATTCAGTTTATTCATATAAGATTAATTCACAGCACATTTAATCTCAAAGCCCTTTTTTTTTATTAATTTAACTGTATGATCTGGTTCAATTGTAAAGTGCCTTGAGATGACGGGTTGTGAATTGGTGCTATGTACATCCTGAATTGAATTGAATAGTCAGGCTAAATATTTTCTCTCCGAGTACACCCAGCCCACTGCATCAAGTCATTGACTTTTCAGGATTTGCTCCCCCTTGATGAGCATGTAGCTACGGTTCATATTTGTGTGCATCTTGTTGACTCTACAGCAATCCTTCACAGTGAGGACGAATGCAGTGACAGTGAAGAAGAAAAACGTAATTTTTAAATATACTGTACATTTTAAAACAACGTGTGATATGTTTGTAATAATTGCACAATCTGTCTTTAAAAAAGACTATCGTTTTTTCTATCGACTATCGCGTTTAAACCAACACAACATAACTTTTCACCCTTCATTAAATATTTTCATAACTTTTGTGATTTCAGTTTGGTATATAGACCATTTCCTGATTCACATATTTTTATAAAAAAAAAACAAATGTTATTGCTTAATGAGAGCAGTGGGCTTGAGGCTGCCCTGCAAGGCTTTAAACCTGAGTTTGAATGGAGAATAAGCCATTCTAAAGCACACATCAAGGTGCTCATTTTGAGCCTGGATCCATATTTATTTTTGATTATGTTCATGGTGGATAATCCTGCTTCACAGGAGTAGGTTGAGCCAAACATACTCAAAATGTGCCGGGGGTCATCTTTGAGCACACCATTTACCTTTTCTGTGTCTAAAGGTAGCTAGGAGCAGCAGCCCTGACTGAAAGCTCATTGGCTAATTTGTACCACATGTAGCCTGCTCTTGATGGCTTTACCATATTAACAGAAGAAGTGGCGCAAGGGAAGTTAGACTGTCATCTGACAACATACAGTCATTTATAAATGTTTTAAATCAGGTGCAGTCCGGATTAGTCAGCTGGTGGGTCTGGGTCCGGACCGTGCTAATCTGTGGCCTCTGATCTAAGGCAATACGATGTGTTCAGGTGTTTCATGCATTCGATAAATGTATGAATTTGACAAGCCCGACCATAACTCAGTCTGACATGAATGTTGGGATTTTCTGTTAACACAATCCCTATCATGCGCTCCATAGAGGCATCATATCTTAATGTGTGTGCAAGCTGGTGCAAATTTTGAGAATAAGTAAACCAGCCAAATAATATTTTGCCTTTCCCCTAAATTTGTTTAATATAAACTGTAAAACGGGTATAGCATGTGTAGATATCCGCATTGTGGCAAACATTTTCAATCAAAAACCACAACTTTTTGTCAAAGGATAAATGATGTATAAGACTCAAACAGAGGTGTTCTCTACCTGCCAGCCATTCACTGATAAGTAGGCAAACAGATTCTACTTCATTTTGATGTCCAGCTGCAACCTGTTCCTATCGGGACTGTTAACCTGCTCCTGAGTGTGTTTGAAGACTTTGAGGCCTGTTAATGAATGCTCAGACTTACACTTGCTCTGTGGGATATCTAGTGTCTCTCAGGACAAGCTGTGGACAATAACAACCTTTGTAAATAGGAAAAAGAAGGCTCTTGTGGGTTTTCAACAAAGAGGAATTTAGGTTGTCCAGTGGGAGCTAAAGAGGAAAATAGAGGATTAGAAGAACACCTTGAGAGAACTGAACAGAGCACAAATACTCTGAAGGAGGCCTGAAGGTAGTGGGAGCAATCATAAATGCAGCTGAATAAGTGGGTGTTCTAAAGGGGAACTTTCTTCATTTTCTCTAAAGAAGAAGATGTGGGCTTTACATTTTTGACTTAAAATTAAAAAAGAAAAAATAGTAGCAGTATTACCTTAAACTAAGAAGTTGTTTCTTTGTGAAAGGTGTGATCTATGATAATAATCTAATTTTAGCAGACATAAAGCCTGCAGTTTAACCTGAAAAAAAAAAAAGAAATCAGAATGGAGTTGGCCTTGATAACCATAGCTTACAAACTGACTGAAAACGTCCTTGTTTGTACATGCGCAGTTTGTGAGGTTGTGGTAAATCATCTTGTAGACGCTCGTAGCTCTGCTTCAACCGCAGGATTTGTCAACGGACTTAATTTCCAACATCTTTGATTTTCTCCCAACCTCACAATTTCTGATCAGGATATGCTCATGGGAGGCTAATTGCCCCTCATTACCCCTGTATACTACACAACGCAGGACGCACGATGAGGCTAAACCTCGGCCTGATCCAAAAAATTCTCACACGACCCGAAAATCTCATACAGTTTATGCCCAGTCTTTACAAAATAAGACTATTCAACCAATTCCAAACGAGATATTGATAGATGGATTGGTGCGGCTGCTGCTAATTCGGATGCTGCCATGGTCTGTTATGGTGAAGAGAAAGCTGAATGAAAAGGCAAAGCTCTTGTTTTACCAGTTGGTCTATGTTCCTACCCTTACGTATGGTCATTAAAGGAAATAAGTGTTATCAATTAAGAGTAATTTCATTTGAATGTGCTTTACTGGAGGCATCCATGTTTGTCAAAAAAAACTACTGCAACCTACCGGTTTGCGACCTCATGGTGCGGTATCGGCTGTTAAGCAAGTCCCAATGCTGTACCTCGTGTTTGTCACAACGCGCACTATTATCCTAGTTATCTTGAAAACATTCTTCTTCGAAATGTTAGCTACAT
Organism: Cyprinodon tularosa; assembly: GCF_016077235.1. NCBI lineage: Eukaryota > Metazoa > Chordata > Actinopteri > Cyprinodontiformes > Cyprinodontidae > Cyprinodon > Cyprinodon tularosa. The sequence continues at coordinate 783,588 of NW_024038867.1, read as the reverse complement.
ATTACATGTTTTTTTCTCTGGCCAGAAGTTTGATGGCAAATTATTCCTTCTTCAAGTAGGCAATCCAACGATGAACCGTTAGTGGAGGATCATGAATCGGAAAGGTGAAATAACAAATTTTTTTCACTTTTACCTGATGTATCACAACATCCAACTACCGTGCACCTGGACATTGTCAGTTTACCTATAGCTCTAGCGAATTTCAATGATGAAGTCCTTTGGAAAGCTTAAATAATTGTTGTTGATTGCAGATGTGTCTAGTAGTTCCCATTGATTTTGATTTTGCTTGTAAAGGGGGGAGAATGGTGCTAGGCTTATCGTACTGTGACTTCACAGTCAGAAGATGTCAGGAGTGAGTTGTTACTATATGTGGGCAAATATGGCCGGTCCCAGACTCAGTGATTGCACAAAAACTATCGTTTTTATTTTTTTTACTGATTAACACTAAATTCAGTAAATCACTGTGAACGTGTTAGTTTTAGGTAGAGATAATGATCCATTGATTATTCCTTGCTGACTGAACTTTTCCTTTAAATTAGGATCATGACTGAAAGAACAAGATCCTGGATACAAGTGGCTGAAATAAGCTTCCTCTCCAGGATGAATTTTTGCAGTTCAATTAGATTATTTATTGATAGTACACAGTATGTATATTTTAAAATTCTAAATGCTTATTTCTTTGCTGGCTGTTTGAACGCAACTTTCTGTCTCCAAGACAGAATATTTTTTAAATTGTTTGTTCTGAATAAAGTACAGTATCTTTGCCACATTTAATAAATGTACACATGATTTACACAAAATCAATAATTGAAGTCTTTCTTCCTCACTCGGAGAAAGGCAGTTTGAGGCTATGAAATATCTCTACTGATTGAGCAGTCGTCCCATGTACGTACAGAGGTTACAGGCTGCTTTTAGAGCAAGACTGACTTCAAGTACAGATTTTTAAATCTTTTCTGTACCTGTGCCCCTTGCTCTCCTGAATTTTATAAATAAAAAAAGAGAAAACAACTCTGCTAAACTGCAATTTAAGTTGACTTTCACACAAAGTATAGCCAGGGTAGCAGCAGCATAGTTCATAATTGAACTCCCTTGGTCATAAAGCCAAACACTATTGTTTTTAGTTATTACTCCCAGCATGCTCTGCTGGGTCTTTTTCTTTCTGGCTGGGTGTCAAACCCCCTTCTCTTCTCTGCGTCGCCTGATGAGGCTTTGCCAGGCATGCTTCTAATCTCTCCTCCAAACAAATGATTCGAAAGCCAGCTCAAATAAAAATAGGTCTCACAGTCTGTCTTCATGCACAGTCGCGACAAAAAAAAAAACTGTTTTTGTGCTAATAGCAACACTCCCAGTCACACACAGCCAGGTCTGCGATCAGCTGTTTCCTACTGAGTGAATAAACACACACACTCACTCCCAACACCCCCACCATACACACACACACACACACACACACACACACACACACACACACACACACACACACACACACACACACACACACACACACACACACACACACACACACACACACAACATGCATCTGCATCTCCAATCACACATGGCCGAAAAATCCCTGCCTGTTAGCTGAATCCTGATTTGCTAATGAGCTGTCATGGTGACAAATACTGCCATTTAATTGGCTGGTAAATGAGGTGATTGGAATTCAGTGCAGATGTACATCAGAGAGCCTGGGTTTCTGTATGTTACATTTGAGAACACAGACTTCAAAGTTCAGTAGTCGCAGAGCGACCACAAAAATGTTTTTATTTCTTAAATGAATTGCTCTGATCATCCTCTTTGCTTTGTGAACTTCAAACTGAACGCCTGTGGGTGTGAGCTGATTTTACTTTGGATACTAGGCATTTCTTTTCTCTCTTTGTCATCTCAAAATTCCCTTTAAAACAGCCTTGATCACCTCTTGTGGTTCCACTCTTTTATTTCATTGCTCTTGTTTTTCACTTCAAAGTCCCCATCATTTATCTTTCTCTCACCTCTTTCTGTTTTTATTTATTTGTCCACTATATACAGGGTGTATCCATCCATCCATCCATCCATCCATCCATCCATCCATCCACTACCCTGCTCTGCTTCACCTGTCTGTTTTTTTAACTGCTGTGTGGCGCTGTCCGCTCTGCTAGTCGCTCCACCTCATACTGAGCTGTGCCCTAAACATGTGCTCTGCTATCTGATGACAGCTGACATTCATCTGACTCTACTTCATCTCTGATAGCGGCTGAAATTTATCTGCGGAAAGCTTTCGATTTTGCACAGCTGGCTGTGTCAGCCAACATAGAAGCACTCAGTTTACGTGTCAAGGTTCTCTTCCCAAGTCATAAAAGACCTCAATAATATCACAAAATAGAAGTTTGAAGGTGCTTTTTAGGATTTTAAACATATTTTTAAACAATTGTTCATTTTAGCGATGTAACATTTATTTCAACATTTTTATTGGTTATATTTTTGAATACATATAAATGAATTTGTTATGAGAAAATATATCACAAGCTCTTTAAGTTTCCCTGTTTGCTTCCACAAGGAGATTCTCAGACTGGGTGGAGAGAATAAAGAAGAGAGTCATTGTCTTCAACTGGTCAGGACCTGAAGAAAATTATTTATTTATTTAAAAGATCAGCTGCATACGCATCCTGGTGCAAACAGTTTTTATCTTGTTTTTATGTCATCCAGTTATCAATTTTAAACCTTTTATTCTGCATCATGCCATTGTTGTGTGTACTGTTGACTATAATGCGAGTGATGGAAAAGTCTATTTCTTTGTTTGTTCACACTTAGCTTTTAAACTTTATTCAGATTCAAATTTTTTCCCTCCAATCACCCTATTCACAACAAACCCTGCAGACGATGTAATTTTGCCAGTCTATTGCCACTTGAACACTGTTGGGGTTACAAAGTTAAAAGTTAATTAGAAATTATAAAGTTATGTGTTATTTTCAATATTCTGCTTTTGAGTAACAAAATAGGGTAACGTCCATCATTCCATCCATCCATTTTCTGACACGCTTAATCCCAAGTGGGGTCGCGAGGGGTGCTGGTGCCTATCTCCAGCTGTCTACGGGCGAGAGGCAAGGTACACTCTGGACAGGTCGTTAGTCCATCGCAGCTGAAAATATTTGTAACAAATTTACTTAACTAGGCTATATTAATGGCCTTTGCTGCGTTACCTAAGCAATGATTGACGAAGTGTAAAGTTCCAATCGCATCTGTAAGCCTGCATGTACGCAGGTTGCCTATTTGCTTCCCAGGATGGGTTGCCATAGAGACTGAGTTTTGTATTTAGGTGACTTTGTGCAAAGGCAAGAAAGAGCATGGAGGAGGAGACAGGGACAGGAAGATTCAACCATTGGTGGAAAGGACATAATATAAGGAAATAATATTTGTGTGAAAAACCATTAATTTGCAGGAGACCAGTTTCTTTGAACGAGTGCCAAGTTAATGGGCACCCTGTCTAAGGATTGGTTGATGCAGCAGTTTGTGCAAAAGAGATTTGTTATTGTTTTGCAAAAAAAATATACAATGAATGCTATACATACAGTGGTGATGATATTGCTTTTTTTTGTCCACAATATAATAGATAGATAGATAGATAGATAGATAGATAAACTTTATTCCGGACTCATGGTCCAATAAATACATACATAAAAATAAAATAAAAATAGTTAATGATAAAAACACAATACAAGTACCATTATCGATTAAATAGGATCTTTAAGAAGACAGGAATACCAGTGTCTCCACAGCTTAGACTGATATCGGATTGCACTACGTGTGGTATCAGTGAGTGACAAAATAATATCGTTTTCAGATGCATTTAACCTACAAATAAACTTATACATTAACTTTCGTAGAACAGCTTGTAGGGTATTAACTCTTGCTGTGTACTCTTGCTAATAATAATAATAATAATAATAATAATAATAATAATAATAATAATAATAATAATAATAATGATATAAGATAAGACATAATATATAAAGATATAATAATATAAGAAATGGTAAAGTAATGAATAGTGAAGTTAATGCAGTAACTGGTAAAATAATTTAATCACAGTTTTCAGAATCCATAAGTATCTAGTAACTACTCATTTGGAGTAATTAGCAAAAACTACACTTCAGTCTTCACTACTTAATGCTGGTCCAATACCTTTTCAGGTGTTTCAACTTTGCAATCTTTGATTTTTCCTAGTCTTTTATTAAAATTTGCTACTAATATGTCACCATGATTATGTCAATTGGCCCCAGGGCACATGTTTAAATATAGCTGATAACATGCAGCATAGGAACGTCTGTGTGAATGATTGAATTTGAAATGCTTTGGAGTTCTTTTTTCTTGCTGAAATGCTTGTCAAGTACAGGTCAATTAAAAATCTCTATTCCTGCTTTTAGGCAACTGCGACAGGTTACAACAGTTTACAACCACGTCAACTGTTGCAACCGTGTCTGGGTACGGTCCAGAGTCTGAAAAGGGTTCCAGAAACCACATTCTTTCACGGTAAAAAGTGTTCCACAACTTTGGTCAAAAACTCTGTAAAAAGACCTGCTTCCAAAGTATTAATGTGCAGCAGGGTTTAAATCAGTTTTTCAATGTAATTAATTTTTTTCAAACCTGGGGCTGCTCAGTGGCACAGTGGGTAGCACTGTTCCCTTGCAGCAAGAAGAAGGTTTCGGGTTTGATTTCTGGCCCGGGGTCTTTCTGCATGGAATTTGCATGTTCTCCCTGTGCAAGCCTGGGTTCTCTCCAGGTACTCCGGCTTCCTCCCACATACCAAAAACATGACTGTTAGGTTAATTGGCTTCTGTAATTCATCGTAGCTGTGAGTATGTGTGTGAATGGTTGTTTGTTCTGTTTGTCTCTGTGTTTAACTGCGATAGACTGGGGACCTGTCCGGGGTGTACCTCGCCTCTCGCCCGTAGATAGCTGAAGATAGAAACCAACACCCCTCGTGACCCTGGTTGGGATAAGCGTGACGGAAAATGGATGGATGGATTTCAAACCCGAAGGCTCTGATGGGTCTTAAAGATTTCTCTCCATTATATGTACTTTAGTAACTGCTTACCAGTCTAGCCAGATTTGATTGGTTTTCTCCCAATAGAGTTTCTTTGGAACAAGGTGTTCTGGAATAATTGCTCTGGGCGAGCTGTTAAAACCTAGACTTCTTTTACAGAATTCAGTCGCTGTTTATGAAGCACTAACAGTAAAAGTCTATAAAAACCGTTATTATAGTGTGGCAGAACATTTTTTTATTATATTTACTAATAGCATACTGAGGATTGACCTGTTAAGAAAAATCTCAAAATTTCTGCGGGAGTGCCACAGCCACATGTTTACCTCATCAAATGTTTTTGCTTTAGCGACCTAAGATATTGTGCTTTCCTCATTGTTATAAATATTAGCTGTCTGGTTTGGCTTAAGAGTTGTTGCATTCATGTAAATATTGTGTTAAATAATCTGGACACTTGCATTATGCAAAAGAAAAGTCAGCCTTGTATAAACTTTTTTATTTTGTTTTGTTTTTTTTGATTAGATCAATTAACAAGAAGAAAGTATGAAGGTCTAAACACGACCATATTCTTTTAAATCTGCTTTAATGGAGCGACCCTTCATAAAGCATATAATTATTGCTTGGAGCCAAAAAGTAATATGTGCCTTTTTGTTTGAGCCTTACATTTTTTTTTTTTTTTTACAACCTATGCTTTTAATTTGTATTATTCCCTTTTTGCATTAGGCTGTGCTGAAAATTCCCAGTCTTGTTTTTAACGTATGTATCCTTCTCATTTTCAAAGTTTCCATGTGTATGTCCTTGTTGTTTATTTGTGCCAGTGTGAGTTCAGGCTGTCCTTTAGAAACAAGAGAGAATGAAGCATGAACCAGTGACCTTTGTGCTGGTAAATTTTTAAAACGGTGTGAATAATTTATCAAGTCGGAATAAACAGCAAAGGAGGAAATATAAATTAAAATAATCTGAGAAGTGATAGATGAGGAGGGAGAAGGGAATAAAGGAGAATAAGGATCCAAAGATCTCAAAGAGAATGGATAAGTTGACCTAGATGAATGACTCTACAGAGGAAAGTATAAGACCTAATTATTACACTATGCTGTACATCTTCTGTCCATTCTAATACTTCAAAAAACAAATGAATGATGATTAATAATAATTACAAAACAAGCAGGAAAAGCTGTAGATTGTAAAAATCTATATTTTGTTAAGACATCTTTTTTTGTCGAGACTACTCGGTCAGTGTGCAAATCAGCACCCTGTACATTGGAGATAATCTAACGATTTAAGATAAAGTTAAAGTAAACACAAATGTAAAACTACGCTTTGTCCTTAACCCCCCAAAAATATTGCTTGTGTTTCCATTTTTGGTAGATTATGCCTCTTTTTCAAAATATTCCAAGACAGAATAAACAGAAGGGTGTGGATACCATAAAATAATGTTGTCAGGATGCAGAGAAATGTACAAATTCAGAGCATGGAGCACTGATATTCTGCTCATTATCCAACTTATCTGCCGTATTCACACAAGATACTAATTTATAAGTTTTGCAGACTTCTCTCTTGGTATATGAGTGAATGATAATTACACTCCTCTGGACTTTAAACTGCTATCTAAAATGCAGTTCCTCTCAGAAAACTTTGGGCTGTAACATGTATGGTATGAATAACATTACAAAGGAAATAATAAATCAATGTGTCTTATGATTTATGTTCAGTGATGATGTCAACTCTGCATAAAACCGTTTGCTGTACATATGGCATATTTTTCAGTGACTCTTTACTACTTGAAAAGATTTTAAATTTTACATCATAGAAACATAAAAAGAAAATCAATAATTTCAAGTGGGAAACCATATTTCTGACTAGAATCTGTTGAAGAGGCTATAGATAAGGGTGATGGCGAGGAGACCCCCTTTAACCTCAAAGGAATGGGGTTCAGAGCAAGAACTTACAGTATCATACTGGGTAATTGTGCAGAGCCAAAATGACAGCAAGATATCCGCACTTAAACATGTTGGAAGGATATATTTTATGAAGAAGAATAACACTTGCAGAACATGGCAGAAACAATTGGGAACCAAAGTAAATGCCACAGGATTACCCAATAATGAACCTAGACCGTACCAGTGGGGATAAGACAGACTTGCTATTATTGACATTGAATTTACCTAATATAGTTAATAGATTTATCTTATGCTACAAGCGGGATAAGTCTTGAAACTTTAAAAAACTTAGCTCTAAAAGTAAAATTCTTCCTTTTTTAAAAACCATAAACTTGTCTCAAAAGTCTGAAAACATTTTAAATATGTTTTAAGGGCATGAGGTTGGTGTCCACCATTTAAAAAGATGCTCTTGGCCTCTCTAGCTACTGCCTCCAGCAATGATTTGGCATTTCAGAAGAGTGAACTGCTTCATCACGTCTGTTTGCTGTGAAGATCTGCAGCCACTCCATTCTATAGGAAATCTATCAAGCCTTCCAACTTTGAAGTCTTCCAGAAAGCATATGATTAAAACAAATGAGTTCTTGCTCATTAGAAAAAACATTGAATACTGTGCTGCAAATGCTCCTTAAATACAGAGATAGGAGAAATTAGGTCTGAGTGAGACAACCTTATGGCTCCTCCGTGCTGGGAAATAGGACTTATTGAGGAAGACTACTAGGAGAGGGTGAAAGATGGGCTGCTGCCAAACCTTATCAAAGGCACCCTGTCATCAGGGGAGAACAACAACTCTCTTCTGATAATTAACTTCATGTTGAATGCATGTTGACTTTACTTTGTTTTCTTCATTTAGGTTCACGGAAGCTGAAAGGCAGGAGAAGGTGCACGCCACAACAAGCTCCACTCAATCAATAAATCGGTCCATCAAACTCTCAGTCAGTGAATCAATTTTAGACAGAGAAGCTAAAATGAATTGAAACAAATAACAACCCCGCTTTGTCCACTGCATGGTCCTGTACAACAGAGCACTGGTCATCAGATGATGAATTGATGTCACCTTAGAGTGGTGAGATGTTCTGCTCCTCTGTGTCTTTCTGCTCATACTGGCAGTATCTTTCATAAATCATGTTATGTTTTTCTTTTATTAGGAGATGATAAAAAAAACAAAAAAAACTTGTTTATACTTGGATACAGAGAAGCCTCTGCCGAAGAAAGGAAGCCTTTTTAAGGACAGTCAACATGACAGCTATTTCACTTCATTCATACTAAATGTGAAAATACCAAAGAAGAATATAATTTTTTGTAGCACACAGAAACACTTATTTTGCTTTTGGATTGCACATAATTTTAGTTCAACTTGCCTATGGATGGAGTAACAGTAAACATTGACACTCCTGGCAGAAAGAGGGAGACAACTCCAGTAGCTAGAATTAGGAAGACTTTCGGATGGAAACCTGAGGCGATTTGGCTTGCGATTGGCCTAAAGGGGAACATTTTAGTCGCTAATACTGTAAGTTACACACTTTATTTATCCACGTCTTCTGCATAAACTATTTGCTGTCTAACCAGAAATGTTTAATTTTCTCTTTTTTTTATTCTGAAGCCTGGTTTTGGGAATTTTGTCATACTTAAGTTGAACAAATTCTAATTAAATACAGAGTATCCAACCTCTGACAGAAATCCAATACAGAGTTTTGATACATAACTATAATAATGATGAAAGATTTAATCGAGCAAAATACAATTCAGAGCAATCTAAAGTACAATCGGCTGATCTGGCACAACTTCAAAATATGTCTAACCACAAATCTTACAAAGATCTTGATGATAGCCAAGACTTTTTGAAAATACTCATTACATATTTCGGTAGCCTAACCCAGCATTTTAAAAAAGGAACATCATATCCAACCCATAGTAACTTTCGTAGTGGTACAGTGTAATTTGATGGTTTGAGACCTAGAAAACTGCTGTTGTTGAAGGAAACATGAATTCTATTCTTTAACAGAATGTCCTGAAAGATAGTTACTGGCCAGGAGTTTGCAACTTGATTCTCAAGGACCATTGGGGTAGCAGTACAACAAGCACAACCGCAATTTCACCTCTAAATGGCTCAAAAATACCAGGGAAATATAGCCTCACCTATTCAAAGTCTGGACTCAAAAGCAATTGAAATGCTGTGGTATGACTGCACACAATCTGTTGATTCTTCAAAACATCTGACCTTCACCTCTGACATTGTCACTTTACCCATAAAAATATATATTTTACAGTTTAAAATATATTTTTGGAAGTTATTTTGGATAATGCAAGTTAGTTTCTCAATATGGGTAAATGTGGTCACAATTTTTATATGAAATCTATTTCCTACTTTAGATTTATCAGCATCTGATCGCTCATATATTGGTATTGGCTTATTGCTATTGTTTCATGACTCAGGTACTGAAGTTATCTTATCATCATTACTGCATCCAGTTCCCAGCATTCAAAGTTAGGTTCATAATGTTAACATTGAACAATGATATATAAATATTTCTAGGTTATCAGATATGCTGTGTCTGAAAAGTGCTCTGATAAATGTATAAACAGTGTTTCTGTTTTCATTGACAGTTTCTTCCATCTTCAGTTCATAGGAGCACACACAGATGGACCTGACCTAATGTTTCATGGCCCATATAAAACAACAAGCAAATTATGTGCTGAATAAGGAGACTCTTAGGAAGACACACAAAGCAAACTGTAACAAATGACGGACAGATTGGGAAATATCTGGAATGCTGAGAAAGAATTTGTAAGACAAAGGTCCAAAAACGCAAGAGGCTTCGAAATCCAGATGGACGATTTAGCTTCTAACTCATAGACTAAGTAGCAATAGAGTGAGGTCAGATGTGTGTGTGTCTATGTGGGTTGGGGTGGAGGGGTCTAGATGGAAGGAGAGGAAAGAAAGAATGAAGGGGAAATTTGGGTCGACGAAATGCAGCTGCTATCGGAGAGCGAGGGGTGATGAGGAGAGTGAAAAAGGGGGAAAGACAGGAGGCAGGAAATCAGTTGAGCAGACAAAATGTAGAGTATGTGTAGGGAAGGATTAATGCAGGGAGTAAGAATGAGAGAGAGGTAGAAAGCGAGCAGGATGAAGGGGCTAGATGCAGTAGCAGTCATCAGTATTCCAGTCCTGTGCTCAGTTTCTATCCAAGACAAATGCGAGCCAACATCAGGGAGGAAGTGGATCAGCTAAAACACCCGAACCTCTCCCTCTGTCACTGTGCTCCTCTTCATTTTTCTCCCTTTCTCACCCCTATGTGCCCCAGAGTTAGGGAATCTGCATCAGCTAAACGGCTGTAGGTGCTCAAATGCTGAATCTTCCCAAATGTTGCAAAAACACTACACAGCCCTATAGTTAACAATAATCTGAGGTTCACATTGTTTTTATAAAATGGCACTACAACAATTATCTAAGGAGATGTGTGACAATTTTTTGTTCTAATGTTTCAGGTGTAGTATTGATTCATCATATCATGCTGACTCAAGAGGGCACATAACCTCACAGTACATTGAAAGCAGCTGTAACCATACAGACAACAGTTCTTATTTTACATCTGAGAGCAAAATACAGTGCATCTAGAAATAGAAAAAGAAACTAATTTAAATCAAATAAACAAAAAAGGGATCATACCAAAACAGGCTGGATCCTGTTCCAATGCTTTATTACCTTTTGGGAAAAATATATATAAATATATATATATGTAAATAATCTGTGTGAGCCTGTTGACTGGACAAATGATTTAAATGACTCCACTGTCAGAAACTAAGCTTATATTCTATCTCTTTAATGTAGTTAGATTTCAATTTATGTATAATTTTGGAATGCCAAGTTTTGTAGGCTTCTGGAAAGACCAACTTTGGGTGAATCAATGACAAATTTTCCATTGTAAAGAGAAGATGCTTGTCATTTCAGAGTGTAAACAACTGGCGGTGTTCCACCTCGGTGCTGCTTGTCTCCTGCTTATATCAAGAGTTGGTGCGTGCAGGACTCATTTATTTCTAACAAATTATATTTTGCCAGGCATCAAGGACATCAATTCTCCTGCATTGTCAATGGACATATCTATCTATCTTGGTCCCCATGATGAAAATGATGTCTGTGGGTTGGGGGTTAGGTTTAGGCTTAGGTATATGTTGCTAATGGGTAGGCTTAGGTCAACAGTCTGATCTAGGCCACCCAAATGAGTGCAAAATGAAGAGAAGTCAAAATCCCCAGAGCAGGACATAAGGTGTGTATGTGTGTAATATTGATGGACGGCTTTTAAATGTACAAATAATGATGTGTGTTTTGGATGTATTCTGGCTCATAGCTGTTATGAAAATAAATTGATGAGGTCATAATTCATTACAAGACAAACACATATGTTGGGTCTTGTCTTAGCCCTCAATCAGTGTTGAGCTGTTCCCTTAGTGCAACTATACCACTGTTCCCTCTCTGAGCAGCAATCAGTAATGATTCCACCCACTCCCTTCTGCCTGCTCCCCCACTGGGCTCTCCCATTCTGACTACTGTTACATTTCTTACAGAACCAAACCCACTGTGAGAGCGATGTGCAGTTCTGATAGATAATGAGATGTTACCAAATTTATTTTTTTTCACACAAACACAAACGCAGCTTGGTTTGCATGACATATGGGAACATTTCATTGACTTGCATTTATTTTGTATGAGCTAAACCAGACCCTTACCCTACACCTAACTATTACTAAAATTATTACCCATCTCTAACCCTAACCTAAACTGAAGATACACCATAGTCCTAAACCTAACCTCAACTCAAAGAACATAACTTACCATATGGGGACCAGTTGAATGTCCCCATATGTCTGTAAGTCCCCACATGTAGAATATTTTACAAAATACTTCCTCCACATTGTAGGTCTCCATAACACTGATTTTGATTACTTAAATATGCCCCCATTAAAAACTGGGCATTGCCCAATGGACATAGCATCCTGCCTATGATTGACAATTTTTGTGACTCGTTGCCAAGGTAACCAGGTTAAACTGTCTTCCTGTTTCCGACTAAAGTTTGAGTTAGCAGAAACTGTCAGGCTATTTGACCCTTACCATTTTTGTAGATGTCCTATAATCCTTTTTAACGGACATCCTAGATTCAGCCAGAATCCAGTATGCCCCCAGACAAAGTATGTTATATCATTTGATGTAATATGCTTTGTCCGGTGTGTGACACCTTAAGTGACAAAAGTTGACATGAGTTAGCAAAAGTAGGTCCACACACGAGGAGGAATGAGTCTGCGTGTGTGTTGTTTCAACCGTGAGAAGGAACAAGCACTAATGTGGGTGATACATTGGGGCCCCATGGTACTCTATTTGCACATGTAACAAGATAAATATGTCCTTGAGGAGTATTTTAAGAGCGTGTGCATGAAGTAAAGCTGCTCGTTGGAATATTTGTTTTGATGTGTAGAAGTTTGGCAGAATGCTGATACCAAATACCTGCTAAATATCTTTTTTGACTTTTTTTGATTTTGGCCCAGTAAAGGTGGAACATTTATTTAATTTGTGGGGGGAAAAAAACTTTTGGGAGAGATGTGCAGCAAGGTAAACAAAGCTTTTGTTACCGGCAAGATAGTTTAGATATTGATTTAACAAATCTTTAAAGCCTTATTGCATTACTGTGAAGAGATTTAACATTCAACTGGTCCTTTCTTCTTTAATCAGTTTTTGATTTCCACAAGTTTAACATAATAGGTAAAGCTTAGAATCCACTCTTTCAGGATTTGTAAGAAAAAAAGAAAAAAAAACACCAGGCAGACTTTTGTCATGCATGTCATCTAATATATTTCAGCTGTAAATTTCAGATAGTTTGGTGTTTTTTTTAGGTCATAGCAATGGTTATTAAGCACAGATCTTTTAGTATCCAGAAGTTGCAAAGTTCAAACCTGACTTGTTCAGCAAATTCCAACGACACTGAATTAGTTTGAGATCCATCTAAACGTCCATAAACACCATAAACCTTTTCTATTCCCTTAGACATATCAAAACATATCAAAAATAGCATAAATTTAGCTAAAGCATATATCATCTAAAGGCTTTAGCTTTTTTAAAGAGTCAGTTTATTATAATCAAATAGGTAAATTGGTTACAAAAATTTTAAAGTACAAAAAGTACAGTAAGATGGCATCGAGTAACTGACTTCCATCATTTTGTTGTCAAATGCTCATGCTAAAATGACTACTGTTTGCTTTTTATTGGTGGACAGGTTACTTATGAGCACCCTAACTGGTTCACAGAGTTTCAGCCAACTATGCAAAAAGCTATAATGGATTGTGTTTTTTCACAACCTGCTATGAAATATATCAAGTGACAACTTGATGGATCAGACAAAGCATTTTGGCCTTGGGCAATGACAGAACCTGATTTATACAGATGGGGTACACACGACAGGAGCTGTTTTGACAGGAAAGATTGCGGGACCTGATAATTAACCATTGTATATTTTTTTAGCGTAAATGTTCCTCGTGCTAGGAAATGCTAAAAAACAGATTCAAGACAATCTTAATTTTTAACCAGGTCAAGTTAGGTGTTGGACACACGAATCACTGACATTCATTACAGTATGATAGAAATCAGTATTAATATACCAGGTTTATACGGCTTAGAATACTTTACATATTGGGTGACATGTAATTTGGATTTACGGTTCGACATTTACTTTGAGATGTCCTTTTCATTCTGTCAGTGGTTCCTTATTACTGACATAATCTGAATTCCCCAAAATACATTTTTAATTAAACAATATGCCTACAGGAAATAGGCGTGCATTTCTTCAAATCAGCCTCCAAGCATTTATTTAAAGGTCTATATTTAGACATTAATTAAAGCATTGGAACTGTGCTCTACAGAGATCAACAACTCCATGGTTATTAAAGCTTTTGTGTTGTACTCATTGCTTTTTACCTCCTTTTTGCTCGCAAAAACACATTGATGTTGCTATAGTTGATTTCCCATGCAATAATAAAAGGAATAAGACAAAGGAAGCCAGTTCTTTCTACTGTAACTTATTTACCATTGAGAAGATGAGCAATCAAACCAGAATTAAATGAACAGAAGAAAAATAAACGGTGAAACAGAAAAGGAGAAAAAGAGGTGTTGTTGAGATGAATTTAGAGTGCAAGCAGATAAGCAAGTAGGCCAGTCGAGAGAGGAGGAGAAACAGGAGGAGGAGAGAATAGGTTGAGGGAAAAGGAAAAGGATGGGGAATTGATAAATAGATTATTGTATGCAGGGAGCCTCTCTGCCTCTTCTCTTCATATTTCCCACGTCTCTAACCACCCCCTCCACCCCTCCCAATGCCACATAAACAGAATTTCTAACTCATCTGTTTATTGTAAATGAGCCTAAATAAGGCCAGAACACAAAGGATTCACACAAACACATAAGGGTGGGCGCACGCACCTACCAGCTGTAATAAGGAACGTCTTCTCTGTTCAAGCCTTGTTTGTCTTGTCTTTTGCTGGTCTGACTTGTTGTAAACGAGCTTCTGGAAATGTTAGCTTTGACAAGCCTTGAGGCCAAAAACTTAACCACACAACAGAAACGTATTCTCCTAAGAAAAAAGCAATCTTCAAACATTCTAATTGTTTATACCAGAAATAAAGATCCTATACAATATTATAATGATATTAATATATATATATATATATATTAATAATTTATATATAAAATATAATTATATATATTATATATATTAAATGAACTATACTTGTTGGCAGCAGCCAAGAGCAGCTCCTATCGACAATTTCACAGAATGTGCCGCTTAAAACGATACAAACTAGACATCCAACCCGCATCAATGATAGCCAAGGCCTGCTGGAGCTACGGTCACAAAATCTTTTCAATACTGACATTTTTTACCATCTAAAAAGGTGGGGAGTGCTACGGACGGATGTCAGCAAAACAACAGCGGAACATAATGGACGGAGGAGTAGAGATGCACGAGACGGAGAAAGCGAGGCTGCAGCTAACTGCGAAGCTTAAGAGAGATCCCCACAGACCACCGCTTCCATCAATCCTGCTCTCCAAAGTCCGCTCGTTGGAAAACAAAATGGATCATTTCTGACTCGAACTCCCTTCAAAAAAGGAGATATGTAACTGCTACGCCATCATTCTGACGAAGTCTTGGCTGTGTCCAGCAGTACCGGATGATGCTGTTGGCCTGGGGGGGGATGATGCTGTACCACGCTGATAGAAACAAAGAATTCTGCGTAAATGGAGGCTCCTCTGAGACTGTTCCCAGGCAATCTTCGGCATCTCAGGGGAAGCCTAGCCCTCTGCAGGTGAAAATGAGGAGAGCACTCTGGATGCTTCCCTGCCAAATGCTGAAACCTCCCCAGCCGGCTCCTCCCGGCCCTCTCCAGCTTCCACACCTTCTCCAACATCGCCTCTTGCTGCTAAACCTGCCGATGGCTCCACTGCTGCTTCAACCATTTCAACCTCTTCAACCCAGAGGGCTACCACCCTCACAGCATCGTCATCATCATCCTCTTCAGGAGCTGGAGGCAGTAGCAGCAGCTCAACAACAACTGCTGCTTACCTTATCAAGACTGCACTTTAAAAAATGAAATTGTCTAGAGAGCTGTTCTAAACAAAATTTCTTTTTGTTTACACTTGTGTACGCAAAATTACAAAATAAATTTGTCTAAGTCATACTACTTTACAGTGATATGTAGTATTGTATGTTGTAGTGTGAAATTATCTCTTTCTTTTATGTTCACCTTCAGTGAAATTTTTTTAAATTGCGAGCGACGGACCAAATCCCTGTTATGCCATATCATAAAGTGAAAAGAAATATTAATGGGGTTGGAAAAGTTGTATTCAAATACTAATCAGACAGTTGTTACAAATGTTGTATTAAGTCCAGTCAATACTTCATAGAGCTTTATCATGTTGTAATTAGAGATCTATGTCTTTACTTTGTACTAAAGAAGACTACAACTGGAAAATGTCCAAGTTTAAAGTATCTGAAATTTTCAGGTAGCATCAGTTGAAGTCAGCAAGCATTCTGTTGAAGCTTTTAGATCATGATTTAAACTGGAGCAGCTTTAGAATAACTGAAAAAGGAAATCAGCCATTTCAAATTTAATAAAAAAAGGGTTTTTTAACAACACTCTTCAAATTGAATCATCAAAGGTCCAATACAATTCAAAATTCACTTTATGACATTATGTGTGTCCCGATGCCTGTTTATGAGGTTCACAAATAAAAAAAAAACTTTCCCCTGTCCCACTGCCTTTCAAAATGCTCTTTTGGGGAATAATGCCCTCTATGATGTCATAAGGGGGGGGGAAGCTATCCAGATTGGTCTGTAGCAGTCCATGGGCCTTCATCTTTTTAAGTTAAATTGAATTCAAAAATACATTATTAATCCCAAAGGGAAATTAAATTTCAGTAACACGTAAGTAATTATTTAAACAGATGTTGTAGGTGTTGATAGCTGTGGGCAGGAAGGATCTTCTGTAGGAGTCTGTCTTGCGCCGGATCTGGAGAAACCTCTTACTGAAGACACTCTGCTGTTATCTAAAAAAACTTCAGAGGATGCTCACTGTTGTCCATAATGTTCTTCACATTATGAACAATTATTCCATGTCAAATAATCTCCAGAGGTTCCAGAGAAGTTCCTAGAACCAA
Organism: Cyprinodon tularosa; assembly: GCF_016077235.1. NCBI lineage: Eukaryota > Metazoa > Chordata > Actinopteri > Cyprinodontiformes > Cyprinodontidae > Cyprinodon > Cyprinodon tularosa. The sequence continues at coordinate 766,937 of NW_024038867.1, read as the reverse complement.
GTTGGCCCTCTTTATTAGCTTGTTTAGGTTTTTTAGGTCATTAGCTCTAATACTGTTACCCCAGCAGATCATGGAAGGAGGCAGACATCTCCACAACAGATTTATAGAAGATATGTAGTATCTTAACACAAACGCAAAAGGACCTAAGCTTCCTTGCGAAGTACAATCTGCTATGTCCCTTCATTTAGACAACTTCACAGTTGTGTCTCCAGTCTACTTTGTTGTCCAGGTGAAAACCTACACCATTTATACTCCTCCACCACATCTACTTCTTCTCCCATGATGTGACCAAGAATAAATTTTTTCCCATTTCTTCTTAAATCTACAATAATCTTCCTTGTTTTGTTGACATTCAGGATCACAAAATGGTTCACTAGCTCTTTGTACTCAGCTTCTTGTCCATCTTTGATGGACCAAATGACTCTGCAGTATCTAATATGTTTGCGGTGATTTAATGGATTTAGCATTATTCAGTAAAAAAATAACAGCAATAATTTGCATCGCAATCACTGGGTCAGGGACCGTCCATTTATGCCCTCACTCCTGCAGGCAGTGAAGTCATGGTGCGGTAAGCCGAAGGCCATTCTCCCCGCTTTACAAGCAAAATCAATGAGAACTCAATGAGACACATCTGCAATCAACAACATTTATTTGAGATTTAGGACTTCATCACTGACATTCGTGAGAGCTATAGTTTAACTGTCAATGCCCACATGTAAGGCTGTTGGAAGTTGTAATACAATGGGAAAAATGGGCAAAAAAATTTGTTATTTCACCTTTCCGATTCATGATCCTCCACAACAGGATCGTCATTGCCAACCTGAAGATGGAGGATTTGCCATCAAACGTCTGGCCAGTGATAAAACACGTAATATTTAGGCAACATTTCAAAGAAGAATGTTTTCAAGATGACTTTAATAATAGCGAGAAACACCGGATACAGTACTGAGACAGATACAGTACTGAGACGTCACAAACTGGTAGGTGCCAGTTGTGTTCTTTGACAAACATGTATGTCTCCAGTTAAACACATTAAATTAAAATTTTATATCTCTTAATTAAAAGCACTTTATGAATTATTGAACAGTATGTAATAATTTCATATTTAAAGTACTTTCAGAAGTTTTAATATGTCCAGACTTTTACTTTAAATGGGGATTGGTACATGACATCCCTTTACAGTACAAAACAGACCAAAAATGTTTGCTCATATTAAAATAAAGCTATATATACACCAAGCATTCGTCCTTGTGGTGTTTGATTGTCCTTTCTGAGCCTAAGTAGAACTTCAGCACCGGGCACAGTAGGCAGACATGAACAGATATGGCGAACTGCCCTAGTAGTACTGCAGAGTTATGAGAAAGTATCAATAAGAAGCTACATTAGAGGGCTAGACCTGGCCAGATCATCCTGCAATGCCTCACAGTAAAGCAACAGCTATGCATAGCCTTCTACTATTTATTAAATAAAACGATTTACAGTAGAAACCAAGCTATAGCAACTCTAACTAAAAATTTATATTTCTACTAAATGTTGCCATACATTCCTCTGTAGTATAGAATGTAAGAATACATCAAAATCAAATTTTAAACATCTTCAAATTGTACATTTTTAGTTCATATTTCTTTTCAGACAACCACACTAAAACTAAGTAGGCATAGAGAAAACATTCTGGCTTTTTAGCAGAAATGCAGCTGGGCACTCCCTCAATGTGTTATTCTCATTATGTTAAAACAAAGCAACCAAACGCCACCTGCAGCACATTCCTCTGTTGTATCAAGAGCTCCAATAATGAACACAAGGATTCAAGAATCCTAATAAGGGAATTTGGCTGCATTTGTAGAGCATGGGGAGACATTTTGGCTCATTCCTGCTTCACACATGGTATTACACAAATTAAACAAATTACTTAATTAGACACATTGTAGAACTGCTTCCACAAAAAAGCAAGACTCAATCCACCTGGAAATCTCTACTGTATTTAGTTTTTTTTTTTTTTTTATCTTTTTGTGAGAACCAGGAAATATCCTGGACTTTTCAATGTTTCAACGTCTTTAGTAATAAGTACTTATTTGTGCAGAAATGTCAAAGTAATTATTTTTTTATTTGTTTATATCCTTTTTTCAAACAGAAAAGGAACACTTATTTTGAGGCAACATAAATTATGTAAACATTACATTTTACAAGCATGATAAGATGAACATAAAATGTCTTTTTCATTATATTATATGATACATAGATCAAGCACAAGGATGGAGAAAAAAAACACCTGTAATTAGTACTTAATTGTGCAGAATATGATATTTGCTTAAATGTTTTATTATTTTAGATTTGACTTAATATGATATATGTATATATGACATTTTATATGAAAAAATGTATATGTTTCATGTCCAGGTGTACACTTAAATCTAATGACAAACATGACGAGATATGATTAACAGTAATGCAGTGCTAGCAAAGGTACAGAAAAGTTGTTCTTGTCATTAGAAATTTGAGACATGACCGTGTGCTTTGTGCTAACGACAGCTTGACAAAACCCCGTAATTGAAACTTCATAGTGGGAAAATGTAGCATCCTAATGTTATGAAAGCCAGATTTTTTTCTTTTTTACTTTTTAACTAATGATGATGTTGCCTCCTTTCATTTAGAAATCATCCTTAATAAAACTGTTCCTGCTTTCTTAAAAACTGTATTTGCAATCTCTTCACCTCTGAGTTTATTCAGTCCAACTTACAACAAGAAAGGTGTTTCATCACACCAAACAGTTCAGTTTAACAGTTTAGGAGAAATACAGGAACGGTAACAAAAGGTGAAACAGGATTTTGTCTTTTTAGGAATGATAAAATTAGTGCAATTCTCTCACTCTCTCAATCTCTCGCAAATGACTTTAGAAAGCTTTTTACAATATCACGGGTGTAGGCTGCAGGCAGCAAATACCTACATACTCACCTGTAATTCTGCCTACAACATGCAAAAAAACAAGGTGTTGTTACTCATCATCACTAATTAAAACAACATTGAAGGGTATGCTTTTAAAATAAAACATGCTATTAGCTATTAGCATTTAATTTGCTTATTAATCATACCAGAAAAGTAAAAAGAAAAAAACAATCCACTGGACTTTGCTTTTGCTTCCCATTCAGGAAGTTTTTCAAATTAAAAATGTCAGATATTTATATATATAATTAGGGTTGAGTTTGAAGCTATATATAGTAGCCCAAAAAACTGTTTGGACAAATTGAACCAGAAGAACAGGTCCTCCCCTTAGGAGTTGGGAGTCGTTTGGGCCTTCCTTAGTGGCGGACCCGTTCTTCTGGTTCAAAGGGGTGGACCCGTTCTTCTGGTTCAAAAATAACAGACTGGAAGAGTATTAGTGTTCAGATGATACCAGCAACTATGTTGGTGGGGGCTTAAGTAGAGTCTCCAAAGGTACACAAACTTTGGGTGATGGATCAGATAAACAGCAGTTCAAAAAGGCCTTATGACGATGACAAAACCAAGATAGGCAAGTTCGCCAGGCATGGTAGAGTCAGGACCTCACCATGAGCTGGACCTGTGGTTGGGGTTCGTTGGGGAGTGGTCAGGTTCATCCTCCAATGAAAAGGCAAAAGGTGAGAATAGGTGTTTGGAGCTGAACTTGTTCTATACCAAACCGGAAGTCACTGAGTTGGTTGACAAACTCAATGGTGCAAGGCCACTAGGGTTGATGAGATTATTCCTGAGTACATTTGGTTTTTGGCTGGGGTGGTGGCTCCCCACCATAAAAAGGGGGACTGGTTGTTTTGTTCCAGCCATAGGGGAAATCCTACTTCTAATGCTGTGTGGGAAGGGCTATGTTAGGATGCTGGAGATGAAAGTCCATCTGATTTTCTCACCTTGGTTTCAGGATGACCAGTATTGTTTTAAATCTTAGCCACAGAACACTGGACCAACTCTACAACATATGGAGTAGTGGTGGGCTGTGAGGGCTTTCAAAGACTTCAATACTAGCTTAAAATCAATAGGCAAAACTACACTAAATTCACAACCTAAATTTTCCTTTTCTTCTTTCGAACTGTATTAATTCATTCAAAACAACCTATTCTCTTATTTTTGTTGCATTTCTCTAGACTGTGCTGCTTACACTACATTTATGTGGTTGCCTTCAGAATAAGCAGTGCTGACTGACGATACTTTAACAATACACCTGAGGAATGTTTTCTTCAACCAATCAGATATCAGATTTTACCCACCACGCCGTCAGTATTTTCTGTCCCCTGATTGGTCAGTCAGAGCAGAATGTTTTCCGCCAAGTTAAGCTAGAAACAATCTGAATTTTAGATTTGCTTTTGTTAAAAGTTTTTCTTGCTTCAATGGCTGACACTAAATGGAGATATTAAGACTTCCTGCACAAAGAATATAAAGAATAATGGATTTTGTAAATAAACTGTCATGGTCTTGGTTCTGTTGTTCTTTACTTTGCTCCTTGTTTTCTAGTTTTAATGGTTTAATTCCAGTTTTGTTGTAATTTCTAGATTTATGTTAGCTCTCATGTTTTTCTGTTGTCCTCTATTGCCCTCTTGTGTGTGTATGTTCCTTTTCCCTTGGCTCCCTTGTTGTCTCCTCTAACACCTGCTCCTTGTCTGCTCGTTAGCCCTCCCTTTGTCTCTCTCTGCTATAAATGTTCTCCCTCTGCTCTCACTCTTTGTTGGTTCCTTGTCTTTGCTGTCCTCCCATGCTGTTGTCCACGTTCCTCGTATCTCCCTGGCTCCTCGTGTTTGGTTTCCCCAGATGTCTCCATAGTTCTGGTTTGCTTTTGATTATTAGTTGCCTTTGTTACTGTTTTTGCCCCATTAAACTCTCAAGAAATCTCCTCAGCCTCTCTGCCTCTGCATTTGGGTCCAAAACCACAACTAACCCTGACATAAACAATCAGCATCTCTGGTGAATGCAATATATATATATATATATACTGTATATATATATATATATATATATATATATATATATATATATTGTTCATGCTTTATGCACTATTTTATCTGGTAATTGGTGCATATTGAATCTGAACAGCTACTGATGATGTACTGTAAATGTTGCAGAGCTGTGGTTATAAAGCAAAGGATTACGGTTGTCTTACCTCGGCTTCAGGCCTAATTGATATCTGTATTCACCCTCACAATAATCTTCCTCTCGGTTATACCTGCACTTGTTACATTGGATCTTTTAATACTACTGCGGATTTCTGTTATTTGCTTTTGTCCATTAACCACGATATACCTAATGTTGTTAATATTGAAATGATCAAACCTGATGGTGAAGCATAGCCATTACCGGCCCCACCGCGTAAAAAATGTAATTCCAGAAAAAAATAAGCCTTAGTTCCAGTTCTAATAAATTCTTGATACTCAACCTAGTGGTAATTTGAATTAGGGAAAATGGTCCACTCTAATTTCACTGATAACATTTTGTTAGTTTACATGATGTAGAGATATTATTTATGTATGTCATAGCAGAACACTTTGGCAGGTCTAATAGGTGTCAGTGAAGCGTTTACATATACACTTGTAGTTTTGAAAAGCCATCTATCCATTTATCTTCTATGCCACCTATCCTTCACGGTCATGGGTGTAAGTGGTGCCCATCTCCAGCAGTGTTTGGGTGAAAGAGTTGGAGTTTACCTTAAACAGGTCACCATTCATTTGCAAGGCAAAACAGGAGCACAAAAACATGTTCAGACACACACATGAATCTCATCTAGAGACAACTAACTAAATGGTCATTATTGTTGGACTATCAGAGGAAGCCAGAGTACGCAGAAAGAACCCACACAGACATTGGCAGAATATGCAATCTCAATAGAGAGAGACACCAGAATGTTCTTGTTGCAATGCAACAAGAACATCCTGCAAGAAACCTGGCCACCTTGCAAAACAGTTTTTGAAAATCACCAAGAATAAATAAACTGCACCCCCAAGATGTGTCAACACTCTTAAAAGAAAATCACACCATGAATGCAAAAATATGATACAATAAAACAAGCTCCTCATTTAATTTTTTGGCTGACACCTATTGGTACATAAATAGTGATTTTAACTGACGCTTGCTTTAACCTATCGATCAATTTTCCAACATGCTTATCCCAAATTGATTATATTGTTTTGATTTAGTAAATGAAGTGTTGTTAAAAGTCAAAAATAGAATCACACAATTTTGTTCCTTAAACCCTAAGAGGGAGAATAAGGTCTTTGTCATTTGGAGTATTTATTGGCTTTTACACTAACACAGCATAAGGCTAAAAAAAGTTTGATTCTCTTAAAATTCAAACTTGCTTCTTTGATAACAAAGCCAAATAAAATGCTGTTATAACTTATAGTTAGTTTATAGTTTTGAATAAGTTGTTGTAGATACCGATAGCTGTAGACAAGAAGAATCTTCAGAACTTGCTAATGTAAGCATATTTTCTTAAAATATCACACTAAACACAGTAGGTGATTAGTCCATATTGATTCTGTAATTGAGTGTTGTTTATATCTGTTTAGAAATTCTTACAAACTAAATGCTACATCTAAATGCCTTAAGATTGATCTCACAACTTGTGACTAAAGTAAAATTTAAATATATTTTCTTAAAATATCACTGAATGTAGAAGCAAATTGTGTTGCCTTATGTTATTGTGACCTTAAGCTCACTTGATAACACAGAGTAAGCAGGCTGGAAGTCACGTACAAATCTTGGCAATAACAGGGTGTTTACAGGCTGGAAGTCACGTACAAATCTTGGCAAAAACAGGGTCTTTGAGGCCGACTTGCACGCAATCGGGTCACAGGCCAAGAAGCTTCCAGGAAGTTCTTCAGAGCGTCCAGTCGTGCACATGCATCCACACAGTGCAATGTTGAAACTATATAAACGCCCAGATTTGAATGAGAGTTGAGAAAAAAGCCAGATATGTTCTGTTGGAATGTTCAGCGCTTGATACCTGGACAGCATGTAAATTTGATCTTCTAAATAAATGCTTCTTCTCCCGTCCTGGGGCAATCAGATGATCGACTGAAGGTGTCCTGATTTTTGAGATTCTACCATTGAAAGCCACCACAATACCGATAGCTGTGGACAAGAAAAAATTTCATAACCTTACTAAAGTAAGCATATTTTCTTAAAATATCACACTAAACATAGCAGGTGATTAGTCCATATTGATTCTGTAATTGAGTGTTGTTTATATCTGTTTAGAAATTCTTACAAACTAAATGCTTCATCTAAATGCCTTAAGATTGATCTCACAACTTGTGACTAAAGTAACATTTAAACATTAATTTTCAAAATATCTTTTGAATTGGTATTACTAGATGTTCAAATCTAGATAATGTTACACCCAAAAACTGGAATTGAGTATATCTTGCTTCTATCCTTTTCAAAATGATTAATCTATATTTGCAGAAGGAGGTCATAGACTTAATATTGAGAATCCTTCTACTCAAATTCCTCTTGTGGATGTCTTATATCTTAAGTCGCTGCAACAAAGGAGCTTTTGAAATCAAAATAATATCACCAAACGTCAAAGCGGAGGCCAAACATTTAATGCTGAGCAATTTGTACACTAAATTTCACCATAGAGTAAACAGAACTAATACTTGGGGTGAGGATTCATGCTAGGGGGTGCAGTTAAGGGAGAGTAAAATCCACATTCATTCACCGTACGCCTTTAAATTTAAGCAGACAGGATGCAATATGACTCAACAAACATTTAACAGAGAGAAAGGGAGAGATAGCCAAACTGAAAAAAAAGCTGGTTTTGAAATCCATCTAAGCATTCAAAAAAAAAAAAAAACACTGAATGTTTGCACACAAATGACAGTCTCCAATAAAAGGTCAATTAAAGTTAATACACCATGTAAACATAATTAAGAAGACAATTACAACTGCATTTGGGTTAATGGTCAGTGACATCCTAAAATCTAAACATTGCATTCCACTGTGCATTGAAGCTTTCTTGTGTAAAACTGAAAAAATATTAGTGCTCATTAAGAGGCTAGATGCAACAACTGTTGTAACAATCCTTAACGACCGAATAGCATAATGTTTACTTGTGTCACTGCGCTCATTTGCTTGTATTTAACTTCAAACTATTTTCTCACAGAGAAGATGGAAGAAGAGGTTGGGGGGTCAGGGTGAAATACTGACTTGATGTGTACAGGCTATTTGATTAACATCATAGAGAGGGCTATGATTTAACCATAGAATGATGCAGTACACTCATTTTGAAGCACCTCACATACACTTCCAGTGAGAGTAAACAGACTTTCATTATTATGTACAAGTGTTATTTTCTCATTATTCTGCAGCTCTTGGTCTTCAGAGGCTTAGATTTGCAAATGTCTGTCAACTGACAATGTAAAGTGGATTGATGTGGTTTATAGTCATGGGCATTTAAATGGGGAAACCACAGTTTTGTGTTTTCCCAGTTTACAGAGTTTCTCATAAGGATTTGAATATTTATATAAATATGAATAACTGGGTTGTGTTCATTAATATTTAGTTTGATTGGGGTCTTTGGTCAGTGTTATTTACTATTCATAACCTCAGTATGCATGGAGGATGTTCATTCCTTCAACTTTTTCTAAGTTCTAGATAGGGACACACAGAAAAAAAAGCCTTGCAGCTTAATGTAACTATACTTTCTTGCAGTACATCTCAGTATAAATTTTACAAAGACTGTATTTCATAAACCATAACAAACCATGGCTTAACATGAAGAAAAGGGGAACTATTACAAGCTGTGCTGTCCTCACAACACGTGACCATGTGGAGCTAGACAGCCAGTGAACAACATGAAAAAACTTCTCCACACAAAGCTTGCTTTTCTTGCATTCTTTGAAGAACTTTTATTCATAAATCTGGTTTTGATTTCTTTCTTGCATTTGTATTTTGTGTTTAATTTTGTAACTGAGATACACAGCATAAAAACTAATCACTGACTAATATATGTATCTGAACATCATCGGCACATTCTACACTTAGCTAGCCCAAATTTAACACAAATGTATCTGAGACACTTTCTGAAGGACTGGTGGGGACAGTCCCAACCAATAATTTCCGCTTTTTTTCCCTTTCCGCTCATCTTCTTTAGCCAAAGGTAACAGAGGTTGGGTGCAGCTATCTGTGTTCAGAGCGTTTTGAGTCAGTGTATTTTTTCTTCTCTCCCGCTGCTCCCATGTCCAGCCTGTCTTTGTAACATCATCGGATTTGTCGCTTTGAGGCATCTGATTTGCGGTCGCATTTCATTGCATATTGAGCAGCTCTGTGGTTGGAGGAGAGACACACAGCAGCACTCAGTGAATATTAACTGGCAGATACTTTGATGTTTAAGTAAAAGTTAGGAGACGGGTTGGTTAAAAAAATTAGAGATGCCACCAAAAAATCTGTTCGTCAGACATACAGAGATTTTACAAGTTAGTATAATAACCCAAGAAGCTTGAGAAAATATAGTTTGTTCTTCTTTACTAGTGAGTTAAAAGAAGTCTGGCTTCTCAGAGGACTTTGACTCCCAGTTACAGGTTACAGTTAGCATGTTTTCTTACTGTACAGACAGAATCAGACTGCAAAGCTTCTACATATCTTGACATTTAGTTTTTGGCATCATTATATTAGTAAATAGGTTCATAAATCTTTTTTAAACAAAGCACAGAGAGAAGCAGGGACAGCTGCAGATTTAAAGGTGAAACAGATTTACTGGGATATGCAACACGCAATAACATATATCTCCAAGTTTACCAGAAAGTTTACAACAACAAAAAATAAGTTATTCTATATTTAAAATGCAGCACATCCAATTTTTTTTTTATGGAATTGAAATTGTACTTCTAGGGATGCATGACATATCAATGTTGGCATTGGAATTGGCTCTTATTAATCATTCTTTTCTTGCATTGATGTTTTAAGTCATATATTTGTAAAGCACTAAAAGGCATCTCTGATATCTATAAATATAAATATCAGTGTGTTGTTTTCTTGTGTTCTCAAAAATAGGAAAGCATTCAATAAATACATGTTTGAGCTCATTTTTGGAAATTTAGCCTAATGAAAGTGTAACTGTAGGTCCATGAGCCACCACCCGAGTTTCCCCACAAACTTTCATCACAAAGTTACACCCTTTATCTGAGACATTTCTTATACTCTTTACACAAAATAATTTCAACACATATTCAAGTGCTTTTTGAACAAAGAAATCCTTACAAAGACAAATATCTTAGAAAGCAGAAGTGTGTAGAACAACATTTAACTTCAACATGAACAGCTTCTGTAGCTTAGTTGCAGAAATGGGATTTTCCAGCGCACTCACTTCCTCATGTATTTAACTTACAGCTCTGACAAAGATGAGATGTTTCACTCTGACTTATTATAAACCCAAACTCCTTTTAGCTGCTTTTTAACACAGATTTCCTTAGATTCATTTGAAACTATTAACTAATTTAATATCTTATTTATTTAAATAATCCATGCCATGAATTGCTTGCTGTCTTTTAACAAAAGGCATGATACAAGCCTTTTAGAATAAATGAAAAAATAAATACATTCTTGAGGTTTGGCATTAAATTGCTCACATCTAAATGTCCCATTGTGTTTCCACAAAGCGTAATGCTGCAATGACAATATCTGATCTGGATCTGAAAAGTGTTTCAGGTGATGTGGGGCAGCATTTCTATTGGTGATTCTAACACAAAATAACTTTTAACTAAGGCTGGCCGGCCCCACGTGTTTGCTTTTCCATGCACTTCTCAAATATAGGTTAATTCAAACCTTTTCACTTAAATAAAACTCGGTGTATGTATGTGTAATGCTATATCTGAAATTACCACTAAATAATCAAATTGTTTTTATTAGTTTTTCATATTAAACCAACAGACGTCCCATCTAGGGCATACAAAACAAAACAAAACAAAAAGACACCATATTTACATCACACCGACATCACAAAAAGAAAAAAGAAAATACATAGAGCAACTATCAACAAGACAATTACTACACCCGCACATACAACCCATGTTCCAGACATCCGTGGGTTGAAAACCAAAGACTTAAGTATGAATAACAATTATAAGGATAATTATTCCGCCAAACAGAAAAAAAATATGGCTGATTATGCTGAAGCAGATGGAACTTCGGATTTAAAATAAGAAATAAAACGTTGCCAAATCTTGAAATATCTCTTAATATCTCTTAATGGTACCCTGTGACATAAATCGAAGATGTTCCAGCTTTAGGTGTGCCATTACCTCCTCTATCCATCGTTTATGAGTTGGTGGTGCTTCCTTTACCCAATTAAATAGAATCAATCTCCTGGCCAACAGCGAAGAAAATGCCATTGCCTTCCTTTTAGCTGTCATTAATTCTATGTCCCACGGTGCCACACCAAAAATGGCAACCAGAGGGACGGGTTCAATATCTTTCCTGTAGACAGATGAAAAAGTTTTGAAGATTTCAATCCAGAATTCTTTGAGTCTGGGGCAAGACCAAAACATATGGGATGTGTTGGCTGGCACCTGTTTACATCTAGGGCAAGTTGGATCAGCTCCCTGAAAAATTCTCGCCAGTTTATCCCTGGTGAAATGAAATCTATGTACCACATTAAATTGTGTTAATCCATGTCTAACACACACTGATGAAGAATGTATGTATTCTACAGCCCACCTCCATTCGTTATTTGATATGTTTAGCCCTACTGTAGTTCTTCTTCCCATTTTCTTTTTATGTGGTCAAGCGATGGGGAATTACTGTTTTTTTTACAGAAATTATACTGAAATTACAGATTATGACCAAACAAATTAATCAACATATCATGAAAATAACCACAGACCTCCTCAAGTTCTGTAAACCTTGAGTAAAAATGGCAAATGTTTAAAAGTTGTGGCATCTTTCTTTTCAAACTGCCAAATATAAACAGAAAGGAAACAGAAAAATGTATGATGTTAAACTGAACTGTATAATGTTGAAGAAAAATGTATAATGTTGAATGGGAATGGTAGCCTAGTGGTTAGGGTAGAGCTTGGAATCCTGAGGTTCTGAGTCCGAGCCCCACTCCCACAGACTGCCACTCTGAGTCACTGAGCGAGACCCTTAACCCCACACTGCTCCCTACCCACCCCACAACGGCAGCCCACTGCTCCCCAAGGGGATGGGTTAAATGCAGAGGTAAATTTCTCCAATGTGGGATCAATAAATGTAATTATCATTATTACATCTCTAGGACAGAAACTCAAGAGAAAAGCTTCTGACCAAGGGATCAGAAAGTATTTTGGTGAAAGATGTGCTTTACAAAAAAACAGACATTTTGAAAAATAAATTGCTGAGTGTTATCTTCCACTGTAAAACATCTTAACCTGAAAAACATAACCCTGAAAAATCTTCTAAACAAGGAAGAACCCATACTCTTTATGTATTTCTAGGTATTACCCTCTCAGTATTTAGTCTTATTTGCCAAAGTGCTGGTAATGAGCTGATTATATGACTCAGCTGTGTTAAAGCAGAGAAAGATCTTACAGGTGTAGTACACCAAACCTTCAGGAGGGGAATTGAAGAATCCACCCAACAATGTAAAAACAGGCCCAATTTATTCACAAAAGCTCAAAAATAGTTCATTTTTTAGTGTACGTAAACATTTGGGTAACTCTGCATAAAATAGCTTGGGGGAAAATCAAAGTAAAGCTGTAACTGCACTAGAATAAGATGGAAAAAAACATTATAAGTTCTTTTAAAGAAAATAATCTAGTCTTACTGCTCTTTAGTGGGGTACATGGTTGGATCCACTTCAATGATAAATTAATTTTGTCTTTGATGCATTTGTTGGTTCATCACAAAAAGGTTTGTTGGCATTTTTTCATCTTTTCTTTGAAGTAAGAAAGTATTAAATCTATGTCAGTGCTTTCAAGTAAGTTTTACACAAAGCCGCATTAGAGTCAGTGAATCCCAGTTAATCTTCACAGAATGGAGAGCAACAACAACATCGGCAAACCCCCTGTGTTGCTTTTTAATTGCTGTGCTATTTCCAGTCTGATTGCACATAACACATGAAAACATGTACACAAATATGCCCTGTGCAATTATCAGTGACTTTTGTAGGCTCATCAAATTTACAATGTGCTAGACAAAATTAGAATTAGGTTGGTAATTAGTATCACATTAATGACAAAAAAGTCCCAAAGCTTATTTTGCCAAGCAAGAATGTTTAATATATATATATATATATATATATATATATATATATATATATATATATATATATATATATATATATATATATATATATATATATATATATATATATATATATATATGTGTGTATATATTTTTTTTTAATCATAAATGTGCTTCTTCATCTTCTGCTGCTGCATTTTTTTTGTGTTTGTTTTTTTCGCTCTGAACATGCAATGTAAAAATTATGTGCATCAAGGGCATCACTAGGTTTTAATGATGGCGGGGGGGCTAGTCCCCAGATATCCTTTTGGTTGATCACAAAAACTCTAAGTTTGTTAACTGAGAAATGAGGGTGTTAAATGCTCCGCTCTCATCCATGCTATTAGAACAGAGGTGTTGTCAAACAGCAGCAGTGATCACTGAAGTTGAAACTAATGGAACATTACTGTGAAATCGCAACACGGCAGCCAATCATGGACTGCTTGTAGGTGAACCTTTTTTTATTTACAAAGGAATCCTGAAATAAATAATGTTAACAAAGATGGAAATAAGGGATGCTCTCAAGAAGTTTTTAGATTGCTTTAAAAAAAAAAAAGCTGTTTAAAAGCTGTTTTTAATCCTAAAAGCACTGTTCATCATCCTTACTTGTGTCCAGCACAGACCCAGGTCTGTTACTGCATGCTGCCCAACATCAGTGCTTTCTGCATGGGTGGCTTTTCTCCCTAAGGCGATTCATAAGTTGTTTAAAAGGGAGTTTTTCCTCTCCACTGTCGCTACAAGCATGCGTAGTGTAAGGGATTTCATTTGAGTCAGTGAGTCGAAGCAATCAACTGGTTTTCCTTAAATAGAAAACTTTGAATTAGTTTGACTGTATGATCTGGTGAACTGTAAAGTGCCTTGAAATGACATGTGTTGTGAATTGGCGCTATATAAATGAACTGAATTGAATTGCAATTGGGAGCCTTTTGGTTTTAAAAGACATAGGGGAAGCAAGAACCTAGACAAAAGCCTCGGGGTGTGCACACTGTGTCACACAAATATAAAATATTCGGGAAACACCATTCCTTCTATTTGCTAGGTTTTTTTTTCATGTTGTCCGGGTGTCAGTTTCATGCAGCTGAAGCTACTCCTATTTGATGTTGCTGTCCCGCTTGTAAACACTATGCATCTGAAATTCAGAGCAGTGAACCTGAAGAAATCACAAGTAACACCACATTCGGTCTGAACGCACCATTAGACACATTAGGTGTTAAAAACAAAAACATGGCATGTCCTTTTGATGAGCATCCAATTGATTAAGTGGTGGCATTAATCAGCATAAAATTAAATATTCATCAAGAGGGGGTTTTCAGGGTGCTTAAACAGTAGATGTAATTTCATATTCAAAAAGTTATCTTTCTAAGTGCTACCGTTTCACCTCACAAGCCATCACATACACCCACCACCTTATGCGACCTCAATTTTGCAGCATTACACAGACTTCTTTTATTGTTTCATTTATGTAATGCGCTTTAATTTGTTTTGTACTGAAATGTGCTATACAAATAAACCTGTCTTGCCTTGACATTCTGAAGTTAAGTTTCTGTTTGCAAAAACATAAATTATAAAATCTATTATTACAGTTTTGACTATGAATGTGATTACAATTCTTAGCCTTCTGGCTAACTAATAGCTAAGTAGAAGCTCTTTTAGAGCTGGAACCTAACTTTCATATGTAGTTTAAGCCTGTTATTTTTCTTTGTTAAAAGAGGAAGAACGTCCTTGATTTAATACATGGGACTTCATGATGTTAGCTGAGGGCTAGAGAGCTATATATATTACTATCAAGAATGATGATTAATATTTATTATTGTCACCAGGAATGACAATTAATATTTACTATCTTCACTGAATCTTCTCAAGTCCTTCCAATTAAATATTCTTGCTGCTGCAGCCAGCTGGGCTGTATGTTGTGCTGCATCCAGGGTGCCAGGGAAGATGTTGACTGGTTGTCAAATGATGGGACTTAACTCTTTGAAGGGGCTCTCTACCATGCAAACTGAGAGATAAATAATACCAGGTTATATAACTTTTAATTTTAATTTACATTCTAACCATATTTGATCACATTTTTCAAGACTAACTTGTAAAAACAAATGAAAAAAAAAATTAATAAAAAAAACACCCAAATATTTAGGAGGGGTGTGAGAAAAGTTAAGAGAGTCTATAGCTCTGCTGAGCTTCTTAAATCAGGATACTATAATGCAAGCTTACTTGAGAAAAAGAGGTCAATTTTCCTTAAAAGACAAGTATGTACTCATGTGCAAAATATGTACTTGCATCAAAGAGAAAAGATTTTAACAAAAAAATATTAATCAGTGTTGATTAAAGAGGAACAAAGCCTGAAACTATCGAGATCTGTTATCTCTTTATGTTCATTGTTCAATGCAATTCCAAACCTTTTTATTGATCTCAAAGGGGAATTAAATGTTGCAGAAACTCGTCTTTTTTAAACAGGTGTTGTAGGTGTTGATAGCTGTAGCCAGGAAAGATTTGCTGTAGTGGTCTGTCTTTCACTGGATCTGGAGAAGCCTCTTAATGAAGACACTCTATTGTTCAAAAATCTTCTGAAGAGGATGCTCACTGTTGTCCATAATGTTATTCACTTTATGAAAAATTCTTGTCCATAAAGTGACGAACAAATGATTCCTGATGATGGAAGTTTATGGAAGTGTGTCTAAACTTTTAATGGTTGGAATGTGCTTCTCAAAAAAACACTTTCTGCTTCCCTTGTCAGGTATTTGGTATAAGTCTCAGATACGATGTATTAGTGAATGATGGAGTCAGTACTTAGCAACTGCTACTCAGCAAGTTTAAACGTAGAAAATGTATGTAGAAAACAGTGAAATTTATCATTCCTGGCCAGACAGCTCCCTGGGTGCTCAGCACCTGTAAAACCCTCTGATCCTACATTCACCCCTGGCGCTCACTGACTACTTTATTAGGTTTACCTGCTCAGTGGCCAACTGCTCAGATGCCAGTAAGTCAACAAACATAGACTAAATAAAGATAGGTTGTTGAGGTTTAAATCGAGGTATCAGAATCAAGATGCTGTTTCTGATGCCATTGAATCTAAGCCATAAAGGTTTAATAAATATTTTATTACCTAATGAGTCACAAGGTGGCAGTGGGAGATTATGTACACCTACAAAGGGTTGTCATAGAAATGTTCAGAGATGAGAAGCCTCTCACCATTTTTGGCTCAATTACTTTTTATTTCATACCAATGCACTCATTAAACATTTTTCACATATTTCATATACTCTGATACAATTTCCACTTTTCATTCGGTAAGAACCTCCTTCTGCAGAGTGAGTGTGAAAACTGAACTTTCACTGCCTTTGTTTGAGTGTGCAGGTGTTTGAATAGGAAATTCATCTGCTTGTGTAAACCTTTCTCTGCTGGATGTGCAACAGAGCAGGATGTAGCCCTCACTTCCACTTTATGCATAATTCTAAAATATGTGTCACATAATGTGTCACATAATGGGGTTAAATGTGCAGAGTAAGGCTTGTCCTTTCACCTTGCTAAGAATGACACAAAAGGTCATGCCATGTAAATGTAATGTGTTTGTGTAAAAAAAGAGAATAAACAAGTCCAGTTACAATTATTCAAACTGTCTGAAGAACTGAAGAAACCTCTTGGATGAGAGGCGAAATGTCTTCTAGAAAACTTAACGTCCAGTTGCCTAGACTGAACTTTTTCAAGCTTGTCTATAGATGACATTTATAAGTAGGTTGATTATTCTTTCTTTATAAATTCAAGTAAGCCTGTAGATTATTTTTTTTCCCACTTCATCAAAATCTTAGGAAGCGTCAAGCACTATAATACTAAGCTGTCTTTGATTTCCATCTGTGTAAGAAAGTGGTTTGACATTTTCACGCAAAGAGGAGAAAAAAAGAACTTCCCAGGAACATATATCACCTGAATGAGGGTATATCTTCCTCTCAATTTGCATCCATTGTTCAGTTTATAGTGTTTTCAGAATGGTACTGTGTCGTGCTTTTTCACAGTGTGTTGTTGCTTGATTGTCCTTCACATTTTTAGATTAGGTCAACTGTCCATGATTTCTAGACAGAGATTTACATTTAAACTTCTCAGTCCACAGCAGTATTTATAAAAAAAAGTGTGAACATGTTTTATCCTTATAATGAGTTGTTTTTGCAGTTTCAGTTGAATTTTAATACATTTGATTTTGTAAACTGGATTTTCCTGCAGAAGATCAATTCTGCTTTAAAGCATTCTTAAATCAGTATCATTTTATATCATATTTTATTATGTTAACTTTAAATATAGCTTTAGGTACACAGTAATCTAGATTTGGAATCAGCTGACAGCACATGCAAACCCTTTTCTTTGGCAGATTGCATTGTAATAACCAAATCAATTAAATTAATGGGTGTAGGATATGCAAATGCCAGCATTTACCACATGCAAGTCTTTTTTTCCCAAACTGATACCCCACCGAGGACACAAATTTTGCATCTTTTTTAGCACTTCTTAAAGTCATGTGCAAACAGTGCTAGAAAATGGAGCGAGATTCTGTGTGCATGTAAACATATTTGGAGCATCAGAAAAAACAATTGTAGAACAATATTAATAAGGAAACAACCTCTACACAGGCCGGCTCAAATAAATAAAGCTGGATTGCAGACAATTTTTATATAGGTATACCAAAACAAAAAAGTCCTTCAACATCATCCATCCATCCATCCATCCATCCATCCATCCATCCATCCATCCATCTATCCATCCATCCATCCATCCATCCATCCATCCATCCATCCACCCACCCACCCACCCACCCACCCACCCACCCATCCATCCATCCATCCATCCATCCATCCATCCATCCATCCATCCATCCATCCATCCATCCATCCATCCATCCATCCATCCATCCATCCATCCATCCATCCATCCATCCATCCATCCATCCATCCATCCATCCATCCATCCATCTTCTTCCTCTTCTTATTCGTGGTCGGGTCGTGGGGGGTTGCAGCTTCAGTAGGGAGGCCCAGACGTCCCTCTCCCAAGCCACTTGGGCCAGCTCCTCCGGGGGAATCCCAAGGCGCTCCCAGGCCAGCTGAGAAACATAGTCCCTCCAGCGTGTCCTGGGTCTCCCCCTGGGCCTCCTCCCGGTGGGACGTGCCCGGAACATCTCACCAGGGAGGCATCTAGGAAGCATCCTAATCAAATTCCCGAGCCACCTCAACTGGCTCTTCTCGACGTGGAGGAGCAGCGGCTCTACTCTGAGTCCTCTCCAGATGACTGAGCTCCTCCCCCTATCTCTAAGGTGGAGCCTAGGCACACGATGGAGAAAACTAATTTCAGCCGCTTGTATCCGGGATTTCATTTTTTTGGTCATGACCCAAAGCTCATGAACATAGATGAGGGTAGGAACATAGATCAACCGGTAAATTCGAGAGCTTTGCTTTTTGGCCCTGCTCTCTCTTCACCACAACAGACTAGTACAGGGCCCGCTTCACAGCAGACGCCGCACCAATCCGCCTATCGATCTGCCGCTCCATCTTCCCCTCATTCGTGAACAAGAACCCAAGAAACTTAAACTCCTCCACTAGGGGCAGTACATCCTTCCCAACCCGGAGAAGGCACCCTAGAACTGTAGAGAAACAACTTCAATGACTTTATTTGAGTTTATTAATGCTAGTGGAATTATACTTCTAATGACTCGCAGCTACAACTTCACTTATAAAAAAGAAAAGGAAAACCATGAATAATTTTTCATCTTTAAAATGATTATAAATTATTATTAATTTCATGCAAAATCCTAAAAAATACATTGAGGTCTGTGGTTGCGAGGTGATATCATGTGGAATTTCTCAAGGGGTCTACATATTTAAGCTACAAACTTTAGGTTCATTTGTCTGTAGTTTTAATTTATTGATAATTTCTGGATGCAGGGTTGGATTTTATGAATGTGTTGTTACATGCCAGCCTCCTAAGCCTCTGGAGAGAATTTTCAGCACTAATGATAATGCTCCATCATTTGGGTTTCCCGTAGTAATCCAACAGGCTGCAGCTGCCAAACAGGCAATTCCAAAACCCTCCCAATGTGACCTGTTTCATAAATCAGGTAAATTTCAGTGATTTATTCAAGGAAAACACAATAAAGACAGTTTAACTAACATAGGACATCAGACAGAAAATCTGTAGTTGCACCAAAAAAGAATAAAGAAAATGCACAGATGGTTTTTTGAATAACATTACAAGTAGACAAGGACACACACAAGGACAAACTATATGAATTATAAGTTTCATCTTCTACATCGTGTCTTAGCAGTTATCGCATTTCACAAATACAAAAACAGTGAACATGAGTGAGTTTGGGCATGTTGACAAATGTTGGTAACTGTTATTACCAAACACACATGCAGTGTACACTCTGAAATATATTTTCATCCAGCCAAGTGATTGACAGACGTGTCTTTTCGTCATCCACTGAGGCCTAGACACGTGGGTGAAAAACAGCGCTCCCGCCTTCTCAGTTCCTAACCCCATCCCTCATCTCCTGCTAGTCTCTTTATCCGTCTCAGTTCTTTCCTCTCAGCGGTGTGTGTTTCTGTTTGAGTGTGTGAACACTCGCCTGCTGCAGCTCCCAGCAGCTCATTGAAATGTTATTTAGCCAGCCAATTAAATACAGGGAACAGCAGGTTAGCCCTGAGCTCTATCCAATCAATGACTTTAATCCTCCCTAATCAACCAATTAAGATTCTATTATCGACAGGTAAATCAGACACGTACGCAAACATACACATCTGCAATGGATAAGCAGCAAAAAGATATTATCCAATAGTTTTAGAGGGATTTAACATGAAATCCTTAAAGCTGAAAATAGGTAATTTTGATATTGATATTTAAAATGATACATGACCAAAAAGTTTTTTTATTCTTTCACTGGCTCTATTTACTATTGCAACACTCACCCCTTAACTACTCTCCTAAGGTGGCTGGAGAATACAGCACCATAAACATACTGTAAATTTTATTCCAAGCGACAAAAGACCAAATTTTGGCTATAGCAATGACTACTTATAAATCGAAATCTAGATAAGTATTTTTTTCTTAAAATAAGTGTATTTGTTCTTGGATTGAGGAGGTAAAAGAGACATCTTGCCAATGGAACAAGACAATTTACTCTTAAAATAGGAAAACAAAATTGCAGTAAAAATACTCATTGCATTGACTACTATCTCATTTACCCACTCAAATAAAGGGCAAATACACTTAATTTAAGACATTATTCCTTATTTCTAGATTGTTGTTTTCAGTGTAGAAATAGAAAAGATAACAGAAATTGAATCAAAACTTTTTTGTGCTTATTTGGGAGACGGATTTGGACCAAAACACAGCTAGGCTGTTGGGAGCAGGTCAAACAGCAGTAGTTGAAACCTTTATGCGTATTTGCAAGTTGAGGACCTCATAATCTTTTGGGTATTTTTTTATGCGATAGCCATTTTAGGACATGTATATTACAGTAAGCTAGTTAAGAAGATACATATTTTTACTTGGTAAAATTACTCCTTTTAAGTTGGCCTTTTATAGCTCATTTCTTCAGCAATGAGTCAAATGTGACCATTTTGATGTGATATTTGAGGCCATAAAACCACAAAACAGAACAGCAAAAATTCTGTCAGAATTACTAAGTAGCAGTACAATCACCTTAAAGTGCTCTGTTAGTGTTTCAGATTGTTTATTGTTCCAGTTTGCCCTGGTCGGAGTTGTTTTTTTTACAGATAAGATTGATCGACTTTCTATTGTTGAAAACAATTGTCTAGAGTTCCCTAATTCTGTTTAATGGTAGTTGCAGATATTAATTAAAATGTATGAAATCGTGTTGCTTTCAAACCGGTGATGTACCAGGGCTTATGTTTGAATTTTTGTGCGGTAAATAATATCTGCGCTTTCTTTTGGCTTTTCTCGTTGGAAGGATCATACATTCCTTTTTTATGTCTAATTATCAATGCAGGCCCTATGCTAGGGCTAGTTCGAATTTCGGTGTTCATTGGATGAGAGGCATGGTATAAGTCACGTGTCCATCATAGAGTAAGAAACAAAAAGAACAAAGATCCACACAGGCCCTCAGAGCCTCTGCACTTTCCAGACAACTCACCTTTCATCTATGTTTTTATGAAGTGTAGGAGGAACATGCAAACTCAGAAAACCAGAGTTAGGGGTTGAACTAAATAGCCTCTTTATGAAAGATAACAGCACTAACAGCTACCTATCCAGGAGAGCATCCGTGCAATACTTGTGCAGGGAGATTTTGCAATATATACAAATAAATATACATGTATGACAGATTGGCTTAACTGGTGATCAAATTCAGCATTTTCTTGTGCATAGAAAGGCAATGCTAATTCATTATGTAATTAACAGAGGGAATGCAATAGTATGATAGGGATATAAATATACATGGGTATGTTTATCATGTTTTAATGCGATGTTTATTGTCTATTTAAAACCACCAATTCTACCGCATCAAGCCTGCCATATATGAACATACTACCTTAGGTCTTTAAATTCTTTATTTTGCTTGAGACCACTTTTAGAAACATAAAAACATAGTTAATGGGAAAATCCTTATCTTAAAATATTGTAAGACTCAATTGCATTGCAAATATAATTTACTTTTAAAATCTTTTTAAGATTTATTTTGACTTTTACAAGGAAAGGAATGACTAATATCTAGGTTACAGAAATGAGAGAATTATAACGGATTATTTTCATGGAGTCACTAAATATTTAACACCAAGAGAGGTAATTATTTATTGTGCTGAGCAGAAAGTATGGCAATCCTATGTTAAAGGATATTTTCTCTGCATACATCTGTATTTCGTTTTCGTCACTTTTTTCTCTTCCTCACTCACACACATTACATTTGTGTTAAAAATGCAATGCATACATTTATTCAGATTTATTTTAATCCACTGTGTCTCAAACAAAGAAAATAATTGTTAGCTCTCAGCAAAAGCTGTGTAAGGTAGCAGAGAGAGAGAGAGAGAGAGAGAGAGAGAATTAAATAAGACCCAAAAAACAAAAGTGTTTGCACTAACAAGGACATTTCAATATGCAGACACGCATGGAAAGTGTGAGTAATTGGGAAAAAGTATTTGAATTTTAAGTATGTCACTTATTTGTGTCCTACAAACAGAAAGAAACTCAAATGGGATGGAGGATGTGATGTTTTTGCATGAACGGACAGGCTCAGTAAAAACAATTAACATTCTCTGACCTCAATTATTGACCGATGTGATGCGTTAGTGTTGCATTTCTTTGGTCAAAGTAATTATACACCATGCAAAGGGCAACATTTATTTATTTGAAGAATTTTGTATTCCTGTTTGCAGGAAGCTTACAAATGAAATGCTATCCATATTTCCGCTGAAATACGTTCAGTTGTGTAATAGATTTTAAACCTAGTCCATGTGTAACAGTTGGTACCATAAGGTGGCACTCTCCTCACTGCCAAAGCTCCCATAAAAAGGAAGCTGGAAAGGTGATGGCTAGATGTCAATTTACCAGTTGTGTGCTGGGCCCACACTTTCCATTGGTTGGTGCCTCTGGTAGGTTTGGAATAAAACTGTTTTAAATTGAATTTTTTTATGTAGTATGTGCTGATGTGGTGTTCTTACACAGGGCTACACCGAGGTAACGATTTTAGTATTGCCTGTGCGTGTGGTTATTTGACGCTGCAGGTAGGCTCTATAAATGTGTTTCTGATCAGATTGTATTGTACGTTTTTGTATTTTTGATTTTTGTTAGATATGGTTACACCCGACTCTTAAGATTTGATTTTTAGTGGTGGCTTTTGTGACACAGGTATGCAGTGTTTTTAAATTGTTATTAGATTGATTGTAAAAAATGGTTTTTAAAAGCCTTTAGTAATTTTTGTGTTTTGTTTTACAGTTCTGTGACTGCTTCCTGCTGTCAGATTTTTTAGTTGTTTTTAGCCCACACAGCTTTATATTTTTTGTTTGTGAGGGTGGACTACCAATTTTTATTAATTCTGTGCTTGTATGTCTTGTGTTTTGTTTTTGGGTCGCATCCCGGAATATACACACCCCATGTCACTGTTGATACACACATCTGAGACCTGATCCTGTTTGGAGAGGGATCTTGGGTTTAAATTGCATGTCATTATTCAGGTTATCCAGAGCTATCTCTACAGTTATGCTGCTGTAGGCTAAGACTGCTGGAGGACACAGGGACCTGTTTTTCATTATTCGCCTTCATTCTATTTCTATTGTCCCACTCTGCAGAATTGTTAGTTCAATATCTAATATTATGCTCTCTCTGCTTTCTCATAGTAACTTCATTTGGTCTGTCCCTGTTTGGATGGGACTCCATCTTGGAGAGAAATATCAGCTGTGCTGCTTTCATCAACACCTTTATTTATAGATGTTGGAGCTTGGTCTCTTTTTCAGTGTAGTCCTGTTTCTCTTTGACTAACTGTGTGCTGTGTTTCTCTGCGACTAACTGTGCTGGCTCAGAGCTCGTCTGCCTAGCCGTTGTCTTTTCTATCACTGTTTCTATTTTGTATGTCTGCTTCTGTCTCCTTGAACCCCAGTCTGCCTTGACAGATGGCCGCTCAAACTGAGCCTGGTTCTGGTGAAGGTTTCTTCCTGTTAAAGGGGAGTTTCTGCTCCACACAAGCATGCTTGGTGTGAGGGAATGCGTTCGACTCAATGAGTCTATTGCCCCATTTAAACTATCCTCTAGTAACCATGCCGAGCGGTCGAGCACGGTAAGCGAAATAACTGTTCAGTGTAAATTGCACGCAAACTGAACCGGACTGTGCCAGAGACACCGAGTTCTTAGTTCAATGGTGGGTCTCGGTGCGGTTCAGTTGAAGCTTGGTTCTCAGATAACAAATAACGCATGAGCAGACCGCCTAATCTCCTTACAGTCAGCTACCAGTAGCTGCCGGAAATGCATATCTGTAAGTTGCTTGCCAACCACTATAAAATTTGCCAACCGCCACACGATTCCCAGTGATGATGCTAATTAGCAGTGTGATGAACCTCAATGTCTGTCATTGTTTCCTGTGTCTGTAAGCCCTGATTAGATTTACACTGAATTTCATTGTATTATAATGGACATAAGTCTTGGTCTAAAGGAATCTACTTCATAATTGAAATAATGCTTCTCACAGATTAGCTTTTGATGGCCGATGAGGACAAGAATAGACATTTATAATTTTAGAGAACATTATACAAGATGTTCAGCTCTGATACCTTCAGAAGGGCTGTAGGGGTGTCAGCACTTTTCTTTTAAGCTCAAGCAGCGAATTTTATTATTTTTTCTTTTTCTCATTTTGCTACTTACAAAGAACTGGCTTTTTGTAGGCCTTAACATATTCAAAAACTCATCAAACTGCACATGCATCAGGTCTGGTGAAAATGTCAAGGGGTTCACAAAATTTGCTACATAATTGGCTTCGTGGCAGTTATTTTCAAAAATTTCAAGATCAATCCCCATTGAATTGTCTTTGTTATAAAGACATGAAATTTGGTACAATTGTAGAGCTTCTTTAGTCCTACAAAAAAACACAATTAACATCATAGGTAACAACATTCAGGAAGCGGGCCATCTGGCATTGAATTTCACATTTTTGGCCTATATTGCCATTTTTAATCCCATCTGTACAAAATTCAAGGTCATTGAGAATAGTCCAAACGTACACAGGAATCCAGTCCAATATTTTGTAGACTAGGCTTAATTTCTCCACAATGACCCCTAGAATCAAAACCTCTCAGCCCCAAGACATGCATTCCTCAGGATTATGAAATTAACACACAAGGACCTAAAAAAAAGTCTCTTGGAGCCATGTTTAAGACCCCACATCAAAGCATGTAGGCGTGACAAAGTGTCAAATCTGGTAATTTTGCAATAAAACAAAAGGTAAACCCCAGGTCATGCTTTGACAGAGAACACGTGTGTTCTCTACATTTACTCTACACGTGTAACCCATCAAAACCTAAAAAAAAAGGTCTCTTGCAGCCAAACCCAAGAGGAGGTCTACCATTTTGCAGTCAAAGCCATCAGTTTTTTTTTTTTTTTTTACCTTCATGACATATCTAAGTAAACCCATCCTAGAGCTTTCGAGTTACACGCTTCAAATTCACTCTACTGTACATTGACCTGAGGCATTGTAAATAAAAGCATGTGAAATTTTCCAAGCATCAAGGTCTGACCTCTCACCATCCAACATCATAGTGATATAATTTTATTGTGCAAAATGTGCTACATTATTTCTGTGTTACATCACGGACTGGCAGGAAGGTCGAATTTGGGCCAAACTGGCATAGGTATGGTGACAGTTGTGCGCAGGTCTGGCAATAGCTATAGGCCGAGAGGTGCTGAGCTGTGAGGGCCGTCCAACGCTGCTTGTGGCTTTAATTATTTCTTTATTTTTCACTGTGCTTGAACGTCATACAGACAAGATATTCAAATCAATTACACAAATAAATTATTGTCTTAAAATGGCACACAAGGGCAAAAGCTTTTCTTTTGTATGCTTTAGATGCTCCAAGTAACACATTAATTAAAGAAAAAAGCACCCACCATTAAAAAATAGCAATATATAATTTTTGAAATCTGATTAATTTAAACAAATTTAAATTAGTGCATTATTTTATCTATTTATTTATTTAGTTTCCCCAGAAAAATAAAATATTAGAGATACATCTGTATTGTTATGCTTGTTATGTTCAGGGTTAGAAAGCATCATTGGGGGGCAGATCCCTCCATAGAATCTGTGTCAGATTGACCATATGGAAGTTAGCCCTGAAGATAATATAAGATTAATAAAGAAATTAAGAAAAATATGAATAACCTTACTTCTGATAAGAGAAATCAATAAAATACAACATGAACTGTGACATATTTTCTCCTATTGAAACATGCAACAAGCTTAGGAGGGTGATGCCCCTGTGGTTAAAATCAGTGTTGAGTATGGATGTGCTTGTGTTGCAATGAGGGTGACGGTTCTTAGATAAAATCTGTTCTTGATCTTGGTTGTCCGGGTGTAAAGCACCCTGTAGTGCATGTCACATGCTAGTGGACCAAAAAGGTTTTAAGCTGGGAGTGAAGTGTCTCTTGTGATTGATGTGACTTCCTGAGCGCTGCATGTTTTGAAGGGCTCTTTTAGTCTTGTTTGTCAGAAGGTTGTGATCCCTCAGGTGTTTTTATGTTGAGCCGAAGATTTTATTTTTTTCATGCTGCAGCCAGAATACCAGGTTGTAATGTAGTAGGTGATAGATTCAATGGCTGGCATGTTGAAGTTAATCGTTAACTGTTTTTAAATTTTTTCAAACAAGTCTGGAGTTTCTCCAGCCCGTTTATGACTCCCTCTGTACTTAACTGTAGTTTATCTATGTAAAGTCTTTGTGTTGTATAAACTCTGAGTATTTAGAGTTTCACACGTCTTCATCTGTTCACCATAAAGCTTAATGGGGAGATGAACATCAGGCCTCATTTTTTTTTTTTTTTTTTGAATTCAAGAAAATACTATTGATTTTATCCATTCTTTTTCAATTGTCATGTAGATGGTGATAATTTTGCCTTTCATGGTTTTGGTTATGTTGTGCTTTACTTTGCTCCTTGTTTTCTAGTTTTTTTGGTTTAATTCCTATTTTGTTGTAGTTTCTAGATTTATGTTAGTTCTCTGGTTTTTCTGTTTTCCTCTGTTGCCCTCTTGTGTGTGTTCCTTTCCTCTTGGCTCCCTCGTTGTCTCCTCACACCTGCTCCTTGTCAGCTCGTTAGCCCTGCCTTTGTCTGTGAGCTACATATACAGTACTCTCCCTCTGCAGTCACTCCTTGTTGGTTCCTTGTTGTTGCTGGTCCTGTCATCGCTGTTGTCGTCTCACCTCGTCTCTCCCTGGCTCCATGTACGTGTTTTCCCTTGATGTCTCCATGGTTCTGGTCTGTTACATTTTTAGTTGGATTTTTTGGATTCCTGCCTTTGTTAACCATTTTCATCAATAAAACTACAAGTATTCACCTCTGCCTCTGCATTTGGGTCCTCCAAACCACAACCAAACCCTGACACTTTCTTAATATGTGTTGCTAAACTTAAGACTCCCACTGAAACCCTGGTCAACAATCGCCATGTAACAATGAGCTTTTTCTACCTGTATATTTGTTGGTTAAAGATAACAGGTAAACACAGCATCTAGTTTTGCAGTTTGGTTTATGTTGGTTTGTTTTTAATGCAGTAGAATTTATTTGCCGAGTGGCTTCTTTGGTAGGTCTCATCTTGTTTTCTCTTTGTAAAAACGTAAGTTGAGTTCACGTTACAATATCGTATTAATTGTCAAACTCTTCCTAAAAGAGAAACTTGTATACTTAGGATGTAAAATGTGAAAGTTAAAGGGTTTAAATTGTTTTTTGTATTTTTTTGGCCAGTGGGAAAGGCCTATTGGTAATTCTAATGATTTTTGTTTAACCAATCCGATTAGAGAGAAAGCGGAGACTCAACACAGCACAGTCTCTGGTCTATCACTAAGAACATATATTTAAGATTTGAGGATTAACTTGTCATGGCTGGTTCAGTCTAAGGATGCAATTATGTAGAGGGGTGATATTAACAGTGAGTTTCTTGACAAGTGCTTGTCTATTTGGTACAGATGATGATCCAGCACTGGTTTGCCTTCTGGTACCCGCTACAAATGCTCCTTTTAAGTACATACTTCTATGCAACATCCATATGAGCAATATCAAAACGACATCCACTGCCTAAAAGAAGCATGGTATTAAACTACTGTATAATTTGTATGTCATGTAAACAGCCCTGTAAATTGTTCATATATCTGTTTACTTGACTTTAGTTTGCCTTAATACGCGTAACTATTTACTGAATATCTGTAGTAAGTAAGATTCGAAAACAAATTGAGAGTGAAGACATTGTTTAAATGGTAAACAATTAAAGCGCCAGAAGAATGTTAGCAATGATATTAAAAGTTAAGAAACCCTTGATCTAACTGAACTATAAAGACATTACAGGTGGCTAAAAGATATTGGTAAATTTTATGTCTACCTGACCATCAAATCTTCAAATATTAAAAAAAAACCCTACCCATTCAGACTGAAGGAGAAACTATTTTCATTCATTCACCCATACAAGTTCCAGTAAAACATCAATGAAAAACGATCCTGTTCCTACCAAATATGAACAATGAAAAATCATCAATTTGAAAATGTAATTATATAAATTAAAAAGCCAAATGAAAAACATAAAAACATTACTTTCTTTAAGTGGAACGTAAATTGAATCTGATCTTGAATAATCTTCTGGATTCCAGCAGCTTGACATATAACTGTTAGAGACCTCACTCTATATAAATCATTCAATCAATGTATTAATAATGCCATTTGTGGGTAGACTGTAAAGACTAAGCATTCCTGGCATTGCCATCACTACTATCAGTATTGGTAAATTCTCAGACATCAATTAACTTCTTTATGCTCCCACAGCTCTAATTCCTGCTTCACTACAATGCTTCCAGGGCGCTGTTTTAGAATGCAGGATAGGAAAAACTCAGAATAAGATCGGGGTAAATCCCTGCATATCCTAGATTTTTTGGTTTCAGAAAATTGGATAGCTGTTATTCAGAGTCAAGTTTACTGCAACATACTAAACTTATTAAGAGTGTGTCACACATTCAAGCTGAGACCTCATACAAGAAATGTTAGAAATTATGTGGCCTTTACTGGAGGATGCTGTGGAGGTTGGAGAGCAAATGCTAATTATGCACAACTCAATCAAATGTATTTTCATGTCTGTATTCAAAAATGTTTTAGCATTTTTCCAGCAAATACTTTATCTCATGAAAATTTCAGCCACCGGTTGTTCATATGACACAAAAAGGACAAATTCTTTCTTTCTGAATTCATTTTTAAACTGAAGGCAAACTGTCAAGGAAGTAGCATTAAACTCTAACCACACAGTGCAGATGCCCATTAGATCAGATCAAAGATCAGATCAATCACAATTTATCAGTGATGTCAGCTTTCTCTGCTGCGAGGAGAGGAGTGTCCCTGCTTGAAGTGCAGTACAGCACATGGGGGTTCTTATGCAGTCTATGATAGAAGCGATTACAAAGTCTTTTGTTTGCTTTAATTATTGATGGCTTTGTTCAGTTTTTTTTTCATGCAGCTTTGCAGACAGTCAACTCCAAAGAACATTTATAGAGTAATTTAAGTCATTATCATCCCACCTGCCACCCCAAACACACACACACACACACATACCCATATATTTCTGTTAAACACATGTAATGTTGAGGATAAAATTTGAGTTCTCTAAAGAAACTCACATATGCTTTGAGAAGTCTCTTCCATTCAAGTTTTGTCAGAACAGTATTACAGTTAGTGTTAAACATGTTTTGATAGTCTCCATATGCTGCCATTAATATTTTAAGTTCCACTGGTAAAAGAAAAATGTGCACTTCTAAGCTTCTAATTTCCTCTTTTTGGCAAGGTGGATTTTATGTTGTGTATTCAATTGAGGAGACCTTCTTATTATGCTTATGTTTATTCTGAAATTCATAAATGTGAGTACTTTGTCCCATATTGATACTGTGTTTAGTTTATTGTCAAGTACATAAACAAAATAAAATTATGAAGAATATTATCCTATTTAAGATCTGAATCTATTTTCCATGATCTAGAAGTACTTAAAGGTATAGTGGAGGATATTTGTAAATTTTTGAAAAGACCCACCCTCTCCACTGGAAAAAAAAATGCACAACCCTGCACCCTGTCCCGAGAGGGAATGCCTATTAAAAATTTGTGAGAGCGTGCACAAGCCCATTTCTCCTCATGCACGTTCTGTTTAAAAGTTGCTGTTTGCATTGCTCATACAAGCTTACTTTCCAAAAGAAGATTTGCTATTTTTCCACTATGTCAGACTCACCACCAGTAAATGAAATGGGGACGAGCACGTAGGACGGCCTTACGTAAACATATCACCAGGATGATTGACAATTAGGATGACCACCTATTTTGATGATCCACCCAGAAAAAGAACATCCTCCACTATACCTGTAAGGGTTACTGTAACAATGACATTGCTGATACACAATGGCGTAAGGACACAACAATAGGCCTGTAAGCAACATCATCTGGGTGGGCCCCATATGAAGTACAACATGTGATAAAGGTTCAGGATATGGCGACAGTTCCATAAATAGGCCAAGCAGATACAATTATGCAATTCTCAGTAGTATATGATCACACATTACACTCGGAAAAATAGTGACTGTGCACCTTGAATGGAACCAATGGTGACGGCGCACCACCACAGGTTACAGACATCCCAAGTTCCAACACCCCCCCTCCCTCTTTGGTTCTTTGAAAGAACATGTTTATTTTGGGAAGTTTTTTCCGTTCTCCCAGCAGCTCTTCTTTCCTTTTTCTTTTCTGGAATCCGATTAAGTACTTTTTGGTATCCATCATCGCTAACACATTGTACGTAAAGGTTATGGTTTTAATCTACGCTCTGGGTTACCCATAATTTCAAGTCGTAGTGTAAAAAATAAAGTACTCAAATACATTATATTGCGGTTTGAAACATATTATATGATTGTATTTTTTTTACCAACCGTCTAATAAACTATACAAAGTTATTAACATAGTAATTAAAAGTAACACTGTCTGCTTTGCTATTGGTGTCTACTTTGCTATTGGTGTTGTGTTTAAATGGCTCACCATCATGTTGAAATAAGGTCCGGTGCAGTCAGTCTCATCAGAATCAGGTGGGTTTAACAGGATTTTTTTGCACCGTTACATCTGTAAAGAGACGTCCTAGTCCGCAATTGCGTAGGGGGCCTACCAGGTGTTAGTGATGTGGCTCCTAAGAGGTTGTGGGGCCATAAGTAACTGCTTTTTCTGCTTACCCATATTTACGCCATAGCTGATAAATGTTGCTACCGTTAGGTACAAAATCAAAACTGCAAAAGTAAGAAGTGGCATGAAGATAAATTGATCGTATTTCACACTGGAGAAACTGGTCTTTAGCCTTGAAAACTCACAAAGATCTTAATCATATTTTACACATTTTGTTTAAAATTGAATTAATCTGGCAAAAATGTTTCACTCACACCTTAAAAGTTTTGTTGAATGTAGTTCAAAAGGGCTGAATTCAAAACCAAAAAGTACTTTAAAAAACACTTACATTATGACTTTGCTTCTTGGTTTGCTCCACTGGAATATTGATGTCTAGGAGTAAGTTGAATCGGCACAATGATTCAAGATTGGTCCACTCTGTGTCTGAAAAAGACAATAATAATAACAATATGATCATGCTATCTAACAGGTAAAAATCCTAATCAAACTTCCTAACACCCGGTTGTAATATTAGGATTCCTTCGTATAAAACTAATACACTCTATTATTATGAATTGATGTTTTTTTTAAGTAAAAATTGTTTATGTACAACAAAAAAGTGATAAAATGACTTAATTGTTTGCTGAACCTAATGCTCAGTGTCCTGAACCCATTGATTGAAATGGATATCTTTTGGTCTTAAGTATTTTTCAGCTGTAAAGACAGACATACATTTTAACATGTTATGTATCTCGGGGTGCAAAAGAGCAAGCACAAGTAGCAAAAATGAAACCTAATTGAAATACAGGTGTCTCAACCTAAGTAAAGCTATTTAAAATCACCAGCAAATGTTACATATAATATCAAAATGAAAACAAGCCTGTGGAAAGAGCTGTGGCGGTTAAAGTTTTAGCACAAATAGAAATAAACAGACAGGAATAGAAAGACTAGGGCATGTACATTAGGAAGGTGCAAATGTTTTACTGCAACTTCTAAACAGGAATTGTGTTTTGATATTTTTTTTTCTGTTTTGTACTAAGTAGTGGGGGGGGAAAAAGTATTCAACTATTTGCTCCAGTTAATTAAATGGAGATGGATGGATTTCACTGAGTCGGCACTTTATTCTAATCTTTGCAAAATGAGAACAGTTCAAACAGCCCTTATTGCACGGTAATCGGCCTGTTCTGCCTGGGCAGCATTCGTTCCCCCTTACTTACAATAATCGGAAGTTGTCAGAGTCAAAACAATTTACAGACACCTTGGTTAAAAAGTAACATGTTATGAATAAACCTTGAGAAAGAAACTGTTTTTTTTTATGTGAAGGTATTTCTGGTCTACAAACAGCCTCAAGCAGGGGAATTGTGTGGCCTTGCAGGTGAAACAGACTGAGTGAAAACATTTATAGTGGGTATATAGCATAAATGAATATATGTAATAAGAGAAACTAATTTTTCCGACCAAAACTATTGTTTCTTTTTAATTTGGTAATATAATGTTTGAACTGGTTAAAGGCTTGTAGTGAGAGTCAGAAGTTTTAAAATGTAGTTTGAAAATTGTGTTTGTGGTTACATTCAAGACCCTAAACTATAACCACAAAGTACAAAGCTCTACATTTTAGATAATTTTTTAGAAAATATCCTTGAGAGTACCAAGCAAGTATTTACATTAATTCCCATTTTATTTTATGGTACAAAATTTTATTAACCTCTACTGTGGTGGAAAAAAAACTCACTAGTAAAGCTCCTTTCACTTGGCTGCCATTTACCCTTGTTTCACCTTGTTCTTTTCATTCTCAGCAGCCTCCTCATCATTATAGAGACCATAAGTTTAAAAGAAAGAGTTCTACCCTCAATCAAAAGGGAAGGATCGGTACAAAACCATCCTTTCAACGAAAACCATTCTGTCCTTTTTTTCCCTTAGCTGCAGAATGAACCATAATGTTTTTGGGCCACCTTTAGCACAAGATGAATGAGTTGTGTTAGTAGAGAAAAGCGAGGAGAGGAGAGGAGAGGAGAGGAGAGGAGAGGAGAGGAGAGGAGAGGAGAGGAGAGGAGAGGAGAGGAGAGGAGAGGAGAGGAGAGGAGAGGAGAGGAGAGGAGCACAGCGCATGGTTGGAAATCTGTGAGATGTCAAGCTCAGCTGATGGATCTGAACTTGGTGATCAGAGATTATCAAAGCAACACATCAGACTTGAGAATGGGGCAACATACTGCAAACCATACTCAGTTTGCAAAGTTAGGACTACACCTAATTGAAAGGTATTTATACCCTTTAACTTTATTTTCACATTAAAAACCAAAACATTTTTTCACTTTTATGTGACATACCAACACAACAACATCTCAACATCCAAAGGAATTAATACTTTTGTTTTTTTTTGCTCGAACAAGTGAAATAATGATCTTTGTGAGTTTCCTAATCATAATCTGTATAAGATGTAGGCTGTTGTTAATTGAAACCAATGAGAATGAGAACACCTTCAAATATTTATAGACTTTGAAATTGAGGCACTAGTGAACACCCTCACCGAGCATCATGAATGTTGTGTGCCTCATTCCTGTGGGGACTTGGATATTTTGGGGATGCTGATGAGCACAGGCAGTGCTCAAGACAGATGGGTGGTAGATGTGTATGAACGTGCCTAATATTCAGATTTTAAATGTGCAAAATGTATGCCTCAAGCCAATGAAAGCACCTGGTAAAAAGCAGATAAGTGAGACGGTATCCAACTTCAGTTCAAAAACCTATTAGGTAGTATTTTTGTCACCTTGTATAATTGCTCATTTTCATCACATTCTCAGGAGAAAAACATCTAACGTTAAAATTTTTAATAAAATAAATTATCTAGTCAAACTTTTTGCTTTTCTTCTCCTTCTCTTGGCTTTTCCCTTTTTTAGGTGTCACTACAGCGAGTCTTCCGTCTCCATCTAACACTTTCTTCTGCATCTCTGTCACACTATCATGTCTTCTTTAATTCCATCCACAAATCTCCTCTTTGGTCTTCTTCTAGTCGTCCACTTGGCAGTTCCACTCTCATCACCCTTTTACAGACATGCACACTATCCTCGTTAACCCAAATTAACGATGCAAAGTGTAATGTTATCTTAAGTTGAAGTTATGCCTAACTGTAGCAAACAGGGGGGCGAGTTAGCAAGTTAGCATGACCACAGATCATTGATGGACCAAGGTTTTGATAAATGTGTTGTAATTGAGCAAGTTTTTTTTTTACTTTATCAGGTTATATTAGCGATGCTTCATACCATCTGGAAACATAGACAGAGAAATGGGATTCTACTCCCCCTGATACGAGGTAAATATTTACTACGTCAGAACTTATTGAAAAAATGTGCCAAAATTTTCTCTTTAGCTTATTAATGGTTTCTTGGGGGAAGAAAAAAAAAAACCAAAGCCAATGTATAAACTTTTTGCACAATTTAGTAAATATGTTCAAATTTTGCTGCTTCCATTAAGTGCAAAAAATTGGTTGATGGTAAGACATCCAGTCTGGCCTTTCTGATTTAATCTCTTAAACATCTGTCATAAACTGACCCTCTGATATCTTCCTTTCTCATCCTCATCACTCACAAAGGGAATCTCAACATCTTCATCTCTGCTACGGTACCTCCGACTATTGGAATGCTTCAAAGCACCGATTTTGGATGAAAAGAAAAAAGAAGGAAATGAGAAACTCAAGGTACATTCCAATGAGATTTAAAGTTTTATTTCAATACTGCATATAGGCATATCCTTGGTTTGCATGATCTCTCTGGGGCTTTGCTGTCCTACATATGGATTCTTCATGCCATGAAACACAACACATAATTAACTGAAGTTCTTGATGTTTGTAATCCCTTTCAGTTCAGTTCAAAACCTTTGTTGTTGTTTTTTTACAGTGTAGACTACCTCATTATGTTGAAATCTCAAATTTAAATTACTGCATACTTAAACTGGAAAAAAGGACCACAAACTATTAAAAAGAACCTCAGGAATTTGAATCCAATATTTTGACTTCTCGCCTTGAACAACAAAATCTACGGTAAGCTGCAGATTTCTATGGATTATGATCACAAACTACTGTACAACCCAAAACAATGATCCACATTCTTTGTACTGATCTGCATGTGAATGCATTGGTTTTTTGTTGTGACCCCAAAAATTGGTAATATAGTGTATCTTAGATATGGTTGATGGAAGATTTCCCCAGAAACAGAAATGTTCGTCAGCATTGTATTGTGTAAAATACAGTGATGGCCGGGGTGTTATAATTTTTTACAATGTTTGAATTTTTTCCCCGATAGTCTTCCAATAAGTAGACCGATGCTGCAAAAGCTCTGCAAAGGTCTGTTGAAACCAAATTTACTTCATAAAAGCAGTCCTACCTGCTCTTCCATTCCTCAGGGGGAACAGCTAGTAAGTGTGTCTGCACAAGCGTGCAGGAGCCAGTTTGACCTTTGACCTGCACAGCCCTCTTTACCGTGTAGGCCTGCAGTGCTTGAAGAAAGTAACTTAGCAAAAGGAGCTATTTATATTTTTAGTATACAATGAGAGCAGTGAAGCTACGTTAAATAGTTTAAATTGATGTAACAATGAACAACTGTAAAAATAAACACTCTTAGTGTGAATGCACAAAAAGAGGAAAATAGGATCAAGAACCTAAAATACTTGTGCCGTTCACTTTAAATTTAATCAACAGTTAACTGAACTTGTAGCTCAGTCTAAATAGTGTCACTCAAATCAACACTTTTTCAAAAAAGCCTTTTTTTCAAACCGTTATTGTCCAATTTTTGCAAGTCTCTGCCCATGGAGACTTACTTTCCTGCTCTTAGGTGGGAGGAGTTGGGCTTGGTATGATCCTCTGCTCCTGTTTTCTAGGTTTGGCTTGTAGTTCTCTTGCTACTTTCAGGAAATCACTTAGTTTTCAAGGTTGAGGTATTTACTCTCTAGTGCTGTTTTTTTTTTCAGTAAAAGGGCAAATTTTGTTTTAAACAAAAAAAAGGATTGCCTAGGGCTTGGACTCATCGGATAATGTGCTTCTAACAGCATGTTATGTTTTCTTTTTTTTTAAGTTAAAACATGATGCTATTATGCAAATTGAAACGTTCTGTTTTTTAATATAATGGGGTTGCAATTTAATGCAGCCATTAGTTTGAACCTTAATTTTAAATCATGACAGCAAACCAAACAAAACACCTTAACCAAGGCTTGATTTCCTCATTTGCTATAGGTCCCTACAATACATTTGGCTGTGGGTGTTTTGTTTTTACTCTTACTGAACTGCAACCTTAATGCTCTGCTCTAGGCTGTTAGTGATGCTCAGCTGCTCCTCAAATTCCAGACAAAGGCTGAAAATCCAATCAGACTCTAGGCTAAACAATAAAGTTTGGGAGGATGGTACATTAGTGAAGAAGTGATATACCAGGAAGATATTAACAGAAATGTGTTTTAAGACAGTGCTGTCCCATGGAAAATTGCGTTCTGAGTTGTATTGGAGTGGAAATTTAATTGCTGGTTGATTTGAGTTTAATCTATTCTTTTGTTTCAACTCAACACATGCAGACTGTTTAAAAGATAGGGCAGTGTGAGGGACCAAACCAAAAAACAATTCAGAGAAGCACAGGGAAGCTTAGGGGAAAAATAGTGACCAATTTATTGTGAAAAAATCTGAACTATCAAAAGTAAAATGCAGCGATATATCTTTTGCATATCACATTGGTGAAGATGTATGGCATTTTATAATGGGGACTGAATATTAAATATTTTTATGACTTTTGATCTAGCCTGAATAAAGAAAGATGTATGTATGTTGTTGAGTTGATGGATTTAGCCATGCTTTTTATCTTGCTGGTTCACAATACATGGTCACAAAAGAATTCTTTGCTGCTTTAAAATTATTTGTCTGTCAACATTAATTTTTTACTTTAGAAACAACAACATTGTAAGACCAAGAGACAACCATGGCAATCATCATCAGCCTTTATCTATTGTTGATGCTAAAGCAAGTATCAGTTTCAGGTTCTCAAATTCTCTTTTCACAAGAGTTAAAGCTGCAGTAGGTAATTCTGAGAACACTGAGGGCTTAGACTGTAAGTTTGAACAAGCACATCTTACAGGTCTATCCCAATTATTCTGTGGTACACTACACAGGCCTTTGTCTGCAGCTGCTCTAAAATAGTAGAGCATGCTGTTGGGGGGGGAGCTGTAGCTTCTGTTGGAAAGGCTAAAACATCAATTGTGTGCTTCAGTGTTCTCTTAATCAACAATGAAATGATTTCCTTAACACTACTTTTTTAATGAAGATAACAAAAACTGACAAGCTAGACATGGATTTTTGATGAAATCATAACGAATCGTGGGTGTGAGTTTTTGTTGATGTGACGAGACTGGATTAAAACATTAGCGGGTGGTCTGTCAGACGTTTAAATTGCATCTTTGTACTACAATCTGTTAGTCTGAAGCTAGGAAGTATCAGCCAAGCTGCTGCATCCTGTGGGGTCACGCCAACCACCTGCCTATGCAGCGGCACACATTCTGCATGACCACAGATGGACCGTGGCAGCAGCTGCAGTGTACTGTGCGCTCAACTCGGACAAACTCTGATCTGCCAGTTGTGCTTGTGCCGAAACTGTTTCAGTTTGAAGTCTAACATTAAGTATAACAAACCATGAGGACAACAAGAACATTCGCCTCTACAGTCACTAATGATAAAGCATCACAAAATCAAAGCAGTTCAGCACCACGGATAGTGACATTATCATTTTGTCACCCACTTGGACTATTTCAGCTCAGAGCCTGTATCAGTAGCTATAAAGTTTTGTAAATTTGGCACAGTGGCCCAAATGTTCACAAGCAGTTCCAATATGAATACTATAGGCCTACTTGCCACTATTTGAAGGGTGTAGGATAAACCTTATGCAACATGAACTTGGCTAAAATTCTCTACATGTTCTTTTTCTTTGCTCTCTCATTCTCTCTGGACAACATCCAATCCTGCCTTCAAATTTTATTTCCCCTTCAGTGGCAGCCTCTTGCCAGGTTGCCTCTTGCGGAATTTCTGCTACTGTTCGCACCGCTGGAAGGTGTTCTTCATGTAGGTAATCAAAACTGCAGGCACCAGAATGATAAAATCAAACATATTTTCCCGGCAGGTTTCGAGATTAGAAGTTAATTTAGGTGATAAACTTTTCAGGGGAGAGCTCATAGCTCTCTGCTTCAGCAGCACTGTGTCTGTCTCCCTGCCATCTCCCAGATCAGCTTCTCTGATTGGTTGATGTGGCCCATCAAGCAGCAAAAGTTAAAGTTTTCTACCTCCAGCATATCCTTCTTGTGAAGCGCATCCCACGTGTCAGATGCTCAACACTGCATGAAAAGTGAGATTTTCGTCCCCGTAAACCCCCCGTAAACTCCCGCAGATCTGCCTGATTTTCGTCAGTTTCCGACAATTTGCAACCCGTGCTTGTCCGCGTTTGTCGTGCCACAAATTGTCGGAAACGTACCGTGACGTATGTGGAGAGCGATCAGCTGTACTAATGGCCCTAATTAGCATATGAATGCAGCAAACCCGCGCGGCTGGCCAGGTCTGGCTTGAATAACCTTCTCAGTATTGGCTGAAACCACTATTCTCAAACAAATGAAATCGCTCGTGATTGGCAGCAAAACCACACGTGGCCACGCCAGGCTTTAATTTTCTTACTGAGTATTGGACGGAACCACTTCTTTTTAAACAAGTAAAGTCGCTCGTGATTGGTTGGCATATATATATATTTACATATATATATTTATTCATATATATATATATATATATATATATTCATTCATATATATATATATTCATATATTTATTCATTCATATATTTATTCATTCATATATTTATTCATTCATATGCTGTGTATTTATGTTATCCTACACTACTACACAATTATTATGCTACCATCAAGGACATGAATGAATTTATACAGGAAATGAAGATTTGCCAGGAAGCTGTTTATGCAAAGAAAGAGCTTTATTAAAACACACACAACTATATACAACGCGTATCCAAACACATGCGTATCTAAAAATTACAACTCCGTGAACGGTCCGTTTGCTTCCTCGGGGTTGGAGGTAACGGGCAGCATTCCCTCCGAGGCAGGTCCGATGTGCAGACGTCTACTGTGCGTGGCCCTGTACTTCGACATCGCTTCTAACCCGGACTGCAGCTTAACACAGAGTTCAGTGAGATCCGGCCTACGAAATGGCGGCGACCGTACAATCCATCCAGAGACACCGCCGCCGACGCCATCTTCTTCGTCGGACATGAGGTCGACGGTGGCGGACTTACAGAGTTCCACTTCCTCATCTGCCAGCACACTCTGCCTCGCCTTCAGCAGCTGAAAAAAAAAAAACATGAATCAGCGCACTGCATATGGACACAACACATCTATCAATGCACCTGAAAAATAGTCACCAAATAAAGTCTTACCCTCTTTCTTCTGGCCCGACTCCGAGCAGATAGCCTGGCAGCCTCCGCACGCAGCGTGCTGGCTAGCAGCGTGTATCTGAAGCTCCTGCATACCGTCTCATAATACATCTTACAGGCAGCTGGAAAACAATTAAATGAGAGTGGTATGAATAAAAATAAAAAAATCAAACGCAAGTCACAGTAACAAGGAAGGAGAAAACATTAAAACAAGTCACTTACACACAATGTCGTCTTTATCAACATCGTGCAAATCCGGGCAAATAGGAGGTCACCGCCTCATTGTGAGGCGACTGTAGTCTGTGAAAAAAAAAAAAAAGTCAAACTATGGTCGGTATCCATCCTATACATGTCCTTTTACCGCAGAATGAAAGCATATTCTTTAAACCTTACCCCTGCCGGTTCATAGCGCCTGCAATTAGTCTCCGAGTTGTTAAGACGGCATAATGCTTCCTGTGAATCACAAAAAATACACTTTAATAAAGCTTTAGGCTAGGCTGCTTTTAGCTTACCTAGCTAGGCTAGGTTGTCTTTAGCTTGCCTAGCTAATTAGGCTGCTTTTAGCATAGCTACCAGTAATCGAACATATATTTACCGCTAGCTTGGCGTTGTGCACCCGTCTTCTCTTCCTCGAGTTCGTATATCCCGCCCTAAAGCCGGCCAGATGTCCGGCTTTAGGGCGGACAGTCCGGATTTTCATTGCACTGTCCGGCGTCCGGCGCTGCACCCAGCCGGACGTGTATTTGTCCTCCTTTACCCCCAGATTCCACATACTCCGTCAGCGCTCCGCCCCGCTCACGTACGGAGTACTTGTCTGTCATGTAAATCAATGAGAGCTGTTCCACATCCTCCGCTCGTCACCGCCCACGTACGTCTTCTCCGTCCTTCACCGTCAAAATACGGAGCTGAGCTATTTTTTGCTCCCCTCCGGTCCGTCCAGATCAAAACCCGCTATTGCAATCGCACCAAACAGAAAAAAGAATGTAGAGAAGACCCGGTTTGTCAAATTAAATTATAGTAAAAACAGATCGGTATCTAGAAATTAGAGCATAGTTTGTATATATTCCCAAAAACTAAGAGCAATTAATTAAATAATTGGATGCAGACTATTGGTGCTTCAACAGACCAGGAAGAAGTTGTGAGTTTCTAGAGTGAATCTCACAACTTTAAAAGAAAATTCTTATTGCAGGAATGGATGAAGAGATGATGAGTTTGGAAGCAGAGAATAAACAGAGTTCATACAAACTATGTATGATCCTAGTTATCCCTGTTACAAAAATCCACAACAGAAAGAAAATATTTGGGCAGAAACTGAACATCTGCTGGATGATGATGGGGATTTTTTTAATATGTCAGATTAAATTAAGCGTTCACAGGTTTTATACAGGAATGAGGAACTCTAATTTAATGCTCTTTTAATGCTATTAGAAATAATTTTAATGCCATCAACAAGTATCATGTACACAAGTTATTAGTTTACATGAAATAAGGAGCTGTAAGCACAGTTCCATGACTCAAGTTTATATATATATATATATATATATATATAGATAGATATATAGATAGATATGGATAGATAGATATATAGATAGATATGGATAGATAGAGAACATGGTGAAATCATCTTTACTCTCGACAGGCTGCAGCCATGTCATGAATTCCTCTTTTCCAGCCACTTTTTGCAGTTTGCATCGTCCTATTCTCTAGCTCTTTCTCGAGCTTCTTTTCCAAACAACTGCTTTATGATCAATTGCAGCAGTTCTGCGCAAATTAATTGTGTTAAAAAATGGTCACTTTTTAAACACCACAATGTATTAAATAAATACAAATGCTGGGAACCAATTCTTTTTTACATTTCTTTAATATTTTGTTCTATTCAGCTACACAAGCATCCTCTTTAAACTACTAAGAATTGTGCTATAAATGTGACTTTACCCGATTCTTATGTACACCTTAGTAATTTATTGATATGCCGCACA
Source organism: Cyprinodon tularosa (assembly GCF_016077235.1). NCBI lineage: Eukaryota > Metazoa > Chordata > Actinopteri > Cyprinodontiformes > Cyprinodontidae > Cyprinodon > Cyprinodon tularosa. The sequence continues at coordinate 725,434 of NW_024038867.1, read as the reverse complement.
ATGTCCTCCTTTTTGGTGCTATAGAAATGGCCACCCTAACTGCAGAGCCGCCATCTTGTCCTCTATGGACTACAACCTGGAGTGCATCGAATTCTCCAGCTGAGTGAGGTGCTCATTCATGTCGGCAGTATGTTGGGCAAGCTGACGAGACAGTCCGCTGATAGCAATCAGCAGTTTCTTCTCGTCAGTCTGCGGGCTGGCCGAAAGTTGTGGACTAAGAGCAGTTGGAGGCGAGTTGAACGCGAGACGTCGTGCAGCCATTGTTCACGTAACAACAAAATACAAACACGGTAACTGGAGATGAAGCTCTTCTGAGTATAGTAACACAAACATGTCTGCTAATATGCTGGTCTCGCGAGAAGTCGTAGTGCACAAAAGCTCACACGTGATTGGACGATGGGGCCGAAGGCTCATCAGGCTCCTCCAATCACATACGACGTCATTGTTATACGGAAGGACTCGCGAGAAGAGCTCGCGTCGCTCCATTCTGGAAGGTGGCGGTAATGCACCTATAAATTGTTTGCAATTGCAATTGTTTGTCTCCATAAGATTGAATTTGAGCAGGTGGACATTAGAGATAATAAATGCAACAACAAGTTTTTGAATCAATATTCTATAAATAATATGTACCCAGGAAGAACAAAAAGCACAGCTCTCTTACAAAATTTTAAGAAATCTATGATAGTCAAAATTAGGACAAATTATTTGAAATTCCCAATTCCTCCTAAATATAAAGAATTCAATTCGGTTTATCCATTAAAGAAAAAAAATTTGGAATTTTTAATCAATATTCTAATAATTGTAACAAAGTATTATATCCATAAATGTCGCTATGCAAAATGCTCCCTCTCAATCTCTGCTCTCAAAAATGAACTTTCCCTTTTCAAAAGATGTCTGAGAAAGATGCAGAATTTAAATGCAATTAAATTGTTTGAGTTAATTGAAGAATTTCAGTTGGTAGTCCCCACTGATTAATTTACTTTAACTACTATTATTATTTTATTTATTTTTATTTATTTTATTTTATACTTTGTTCCAGCCTGTGCATTTAATTTTATTTTTCAAAAGCAGGAGTTGTGATATTTCTTCTTGTATTGAAATATTTGTTATTGACTTGTTATTTGAGATTGTTATTGTTTTCTTATATATTCAATAACAAAAAAAAAAAAAAAGTGGAAATCTAAAAAAAAAATTAACCATTACAGCCAACTGATTCTGATTAAAACTAATTTTTGAAGTAAATTATTTTGTGTATTTTTTTTACATAACATTTGCATACACAGTAATCTAGCGTACTTTAATTAAATAAATCAATTCAAGATAAAATGTAAGAGTCTATAATTAGGTTATACTGAGCCTGATCTATTTCTACCATCTATTTGGGGGATATTTATTGCCACACTTTGGGCCACTTAAAACCAATTTAGCATGCTGACCTATGTCCTTATGACCACAGTGTACCAATCTTCTGATGGCTACTTCCAACAGGATAATGCGCCATGTTATAAAGTGAATCATCTCAGAATCATTTCTTGAAACTTTTCCACTTAAGTAATTGTGAATTGAGCATATTGACAGACAACATTTTATTTTTTATCTTAAATGCAAATTTAAAAAAAAATAATTACTGCTCTAAATGTATTGCTCTGTCAGCTAAAGATCTGTTTTGGTCTCTATACTTTAATTAAATAAATCAATTCAAGCTAAAATGTAAGAGGCTATACCTGATCTCTTTGTATCAGAGATTTTCTTACCCAGGGTTGCAGGGGGGGGTAAACCCCCCCCTGCAACCCTGGTTTGCATTTGTATAGCTCACAGCATGTTCATTTACATGTTAAAGCCTCCCCTAGAATTCCATGGGGGGGAGGCATGGGGGGAACACTGCCTAAGAAATTCCACGTCAATTTCTGAGAATTTACGTGAGTTTTCGTCGAAGCCTGCAAATTGCCGTATACTGCCGCTAACCTGAAGTTCCACGACAATCTACAGTGCCGTATATTGACGAAAATCCCACTTTTCATGCAGTGCAAAAGCTCATGAGACGCTCCTTCTGCTGCTCAGATGCGTCAAGATGCACTGCTCCTGCTGCTTGAAATGTGCTGCAGGAACTTTTGATGCTCCTTGATGCATGTCAACCACAGCTGCTTCTGCTGCCTCTATCCTGTGAGGTCTGAACATAGCAAGTTGCTCTCTAGACTCCATCAAAACATTGATGAGTCTTTGCAGAAGATTACATGCTTTAAGAATATTTGTGTCCCTCGCTAGCAGTAACAGTAAGACACCATTTATAAACCCAAGAACCTTGGTTTCGATGTTGACCAAAGAAGTAGATTTGCAAATGGCATTGTTGAGTGCACAGAATTTTGATGGGGGCTTTTAAAATGTCTCCGTATCTGTGCCTGAATGCAAAAACAGCATTATGTTGTACGACCAGTTAGTGGAACAGAAGTGTTTTAATATGACAGTTCTTTTTATTTGTATCATTAGCTTAGGAGCACCCTCTGTTTGATACAGTGTCCAAAAAAGTTGCACAAGTTTTCCATAGCGTCATAATGCTGCTTCACCCTGAGAACATTTTTAACAGAGTCATTGAAAGCAAGGTTCAGTGTATCAGCAACACAATGAACATAAGGCACAAAGGGGGCTCCATCTCTGTTATTCCTGATTCTACATCTGAATATGCTCCACTCATATTCACGGTCTTATCATAGCCCTGGATTTGTTTTTCAAGCTCTGATGCTGATGAGCCCACATTCATTTCAAAACCGCAAAACATTTAATTGATCTGTTTGCATGTTGCAAAATGTATGTCGTTACAGTTATATAACTGTTAACCTGACTCAGCTAGTCTATCTTTGAGGCATCCTGTTTTGTATCCATTAAAATGGGGTTTTGTTTATTTTATCAATTATATTAGCTTTCACACAGATGGAATATGAAAAATCTCACTGTGAATCTAGTGACTTATATCATGGTTTGGTTCTGTTTGAGTTTTTAGTTTCACTTTGATCCATGTTTTGTGGATGTAAATATTCTTATGTACCGTATTTCTTTTTTTCCCTCTTGTTTTGGTCTCCTTTTCCCTAGCTCCTTTCTAGTCTCCTCTGTTCACACCTGCTCCCAATTAGTCTGGTCTTTGTTTCTCTTTCCCAAATATGTACCTCTTGCTCCATAACTTTTGCTTGTTTGTCGTCATTTCTTTGCACCGTTGTTGTGAGTATTCCTGGTTCTCACTTTTTGTGGATTTTGTGGATTTATGTCTTAAATTTTTGTGTCTGTTAAACTTTTTTTTGGGCTAAATCTTCAAGAAACCTTCAGCCTCAGTCTGTATTTGGTCCTGTCAATCCTCCACCCAAATTGACAAAACCAGAACCGTCACAACTTAGGTATTTGAGTGACTTAATCTAATATCTATATTTTTGACGAAAAGTTGCCAACATTTCCCTGACGTAGAACTTTCTAATCTCGCAATATTAGCCACCCACTTGTAAATTTGTGCATCAAAAAGTTAAATTTGAGAGTCAAAATAAATCATGCAGCATTTTTTTGTTCAGTATTTTACACCTACAGCATAACTTAAGTCAGTTGTTCTTGTAAAGTTTGTAGCAACCATAATTCAAGTGCAATCTACGTAACCCCTGTATAAATGTCAATGATTGATGACATTAAGCAGGCTGTGGCCAATATTCCAGTTTTCTCTACACCCAAGTAATCACAGTGTCTCTAGCTCCCCTATGCCATGGTAGAGGACTGGCTCCCTTAAGTAAACTCCATTTCTGCCCCTGTCAGATGTCTGACATTGTCCTCAGTCAAGGTAAGAAGCTCCTCCCTTCTGCTGCTAACAATGTTAACATAGCACTGCCTTCCCCTTCAGAGGTGTGAGATGGTTTGCCAGGAAAGGCATTGAGGCCAACTGATCTTTGTCCATGACCTAAACAAACTCCTCCCAGGACAGCCAAGTTTTTGGCTCTGCAATCCCCTCAGGCAGTGCCACTCCTGTCAGCTGCCTTAAGCCGGGCATACACTGTACGATTTATTGCCCCATTTGGCCGATTCTCCAGTCGTGTGTTGATTTGTTGATTGGGCAAAGTTTAAGCCTCATCAAACAATGGATATTGAGGGGCGATTAGCCTCTCACGACCACCTCCCGATCAGGAATGGTAAGGTCGAGAATTCATTTTTCTGCTGTTGAAAAGGAGCATCTACAAACTAATTTACCAGAACTTCAGCACTGTGCATATGCAAACAAAAGAAGTTCTTCTTCTTTTTCCAGATTGTCAAGTCCAACAGCACCATCTCTCGGCCCTCGTTCAAAAACAGCAAAAATGTGTGGTTTTTGGACATGCAGTGTGAGCAGGTAGATCGCATCAGAGCATCGAGCTGCAGAATGTAACTACATGCATCGTGAGCTGTGAACTTTTAAACCCTGCGGTTTTTGTCGTACAGTTTGAGCTGTAGCTGTGTGCAACAATTGAAAATGTTGCACAGTATATGCCCGGCTTTAGGGGCCCCTCAAGCCAACCAGGCTTAATATGAGTCCTACTTCAGCTTGAAGGCATTCTTTACTGACAGTTTTCACTACCAGAGTTGGGGGCTGTCACCACGACAGTCAGCACAGACATTACAATCACAACTACAGGTGGCCCCATCGACAATAGAGGCAGAGAACAAGGGCCACTCCGATGCTATGTTCCAAACCTCCTCCAGAATTTGAGAAAAAAAAAACATATCCCAGTTGGTGCATATAACCATTGCCCAGAGATATAAGAGCATAATATGTTTTGTTTTTTGTCTAAATGGAGGCGTAAACAATGAATAACTTCCACTGCAGTCTCCTGCTGTAAGACTCTTCATATGGAAATTTTGCACGCATTTAAGTTGAGGGGTATATACATAATCAGTCTTTAAAGAAAAAAAAGGAACCAAACACCATCTGATCTGAACAAGGCGTGAAAGGGGGAAATCTTGCAGGCAGATTTTATTTCTCTGGATGCAAAAGCTCAAGCAAAATGAGACCACATCTTACAGCTCAGTGATGACACTCCATGAGAGAAAAAAAAAAAAAAACTTTGGTTTTACTCAGTTAGACAACATGCACATCTGCTGATGTTCTTTTTAAATTCAAACCTCAAGCAACAGTACTCTTATAAAAATGGCATATGGACAAGCCCACAGCCTAGCTAAGAATTCCCCTAGCAGCATCATTTAGGTCTGCTGATAGAAGGCATAAGGGACAAGTAGTGCTCAACATGGGGAGTGAATGCCTGTTGCCTTTCAGCCTGTGGCAATACATTAAATATGTAAAGTCATTTGGCCCAACATCACTCTAGAGTGCCAATACTGGAACAGACAGTGAGAGAGCTGTAATAATTCTTCCCTTCCAAAGTTGTAAGGCTGCAGAACCCCATGCTGCAACAGGATTTGGACCTTACAGTGCCTGTCGATACTTTTAAAAAGTGACTACAGAGACAAAGCACTCAAAAAAGGACAAAACTTTATTCTTACATCTGAATTCTAACTAAAATTATTCAATGTATGTGAATAATGCAATATAATCCTTATTTTCTATTCATAAATTAACGCAATGGCTCTTTCCGGTTAATTAGTGCTTTCTTGGTAACAGACAAAAACAACAGGATTGCATTTATTGTGTTTGATGTTAGAAAAGCAAAATAGTACCTTCAGTCCTATCACAATATTTACAGAACAGAAGGACTTAAAATTTGATAAGGTAAAAAATGGCTTTCATCTAGGATTAAAGCTAAAGCTAATTACCCCTCCAGTGGTATAGATCATGTTTAGGCAAGTAAGGACTGATAGTTGGAAGGATGATGGAAAAGCTGGGGAGAAAGTAGGGATAATAGAAGGAAACCAAGCCAAATTTAATTTTATAACTCCATTTTTATATTTGGTTATTTTAAGTGAGTTGCAATATAAACCAACAGAGAAAAATGAAAAAGAAAAATACATTAAAAGCAAGAAATATATATTTTTCTTTTTTCTTAGGTGTCACATAAAAGAAATCATTAAATTATCAAATGAAACAAATAAGCTATGGTAGAAATCCCCTTTACTGTAAAACTGTAGTTAACAGCATTATTCTGGTCCTTCTTTAAAGAAGGCAAAACATCTCTGCTCATTATAGGTTTTCAGGAGCTTCTTCAGGCCTAAAAAGTACAGAAGCTAATTGTTGCCTACCCTGGGAACACTAGGTGAACAAGTCAGAGATAATTTAGAGCAGGGTTCAGTTTTGTTTACGTTTTACTTTATTTGTTGTAGCACTAATAACAACTTATTTTTTCAGAAAGCAGAATTGATAGGGAATACTATAGCCATCATAAGTCAAGCAAAATACCACTTTGGACATCGACCTTTATTAAGGTAAAATATTATAACATAGTTAACAGCTCATAAAAGTTTATTTTACACACCCTTTAATCTCATTCTTTTGACAAACAAGGAGCAAGTTCCTGAATATGAAGACAAGAGAATATAAACCATTCCTAGTGTTGAGCAGCAGAATGTCTGATTGTTTTGTAGAGACCTTTATAGACACCATTACATTGATTAAATATACAAAGAAGGCAAACATTTTAATATGTCCTAATTTTAAAGAATGCCATTTATTCCTACACATTTCCAAGATAATGGTGGGCTGATTTAGTTATACCGAAGGCAAAACTTTCGTTTAGGAGTGTTTAGTCTCATTGGATTCTGTTAGGCATGTATCTTTATTCTTGACTTTGTTGATCACAAACCATACTTCCCATCTATGACCTCTAAGAAAAAAGGTGATTTACCTGGTCACAACTCTTGACAGTAAATTATTGGTAGGAGCTGGGTTAACTAAATACAATATGTTTCCATTTTTCTAAATGGTATTCTTTAGCCATGAACACAAAGATTTTTCTAAGAGCAGTAATCAGAATCAGCTTTAGCTGGGAGGTTATCACTTTATGTCGCAAAAGAATGGCCTTTGTTTTTAATTCATTTCAAGTATGATAAAATAAAGAGAAATAAAGAAAAATATTCAAACAGGATCAAATATCATTTATAAAAAAGAAATAAGTGAAGGAGACAAAAATTATTCTGGAGGATTTTGGTGAAGAAGAATGACTAGAGGCCAAAGGTACTTTGATCATCACTTCCCCAAAGCATGTATGAGCTGCGTTTCACTGACAACAGATCTTATGACGCACCTCACTGGAAGCACTTTGCCCCCTGTCTCACCCAGCTTATAACACAGTCACTCTGGTGTTGACTCACTCTTGACACATATACACACAACACAAGGACATCCATCAGGCTGTGGCGATGACAATGAATGAGGTGGCTGCGAGCTGGCTGGGTGATAGGTGGGGAAGACAGATGGTCCCGTCAAAAGGGGCGACAAAATGATATCAACTTTCCTCTCTATCAAATCCACTGACCTCCCATATTCTTTTTTTTCAGACTTCCGTTTCTTTCCCACATGTCTATTGAATGTCACCATGTCACATGAAAAAGTTCCATCTTAAAACTGTATATATATATGTATATGTGTTCATCAAAAGGTGTATATATATATATATATATATATATATATATATATAATAGATATTTGTAGCATGAAAATATACCAATATTCAAATTATAGAACAAAACAACCACAATCTGTGTTCCAATAAGTCTTAAAAGTCTGTACAGGGAAAATGTATTGTTCATTTGACAGATAAAACCCCAAGACTTACTCTGAATCCCACTTATGGGAAAATTATAGTATTTTTGCTGCAGTTATTATTTATACAGGCAACTCAGATAATAACATTGAAAACCTCTTTACATCCACCTCATTTTGGGAAATTCTTACTTATATTGCATACCCAAATGGAAAAGCAAAACACAAGGCAGGTCTCATTGTATTAAAGGTAAAGAACAACTCAAAGCTGATGATCTTAACGGATAAACAGTTGTAGTAGCTGTGTTTTACCCTCTTGACTTTATGTTAAATGAATGACTGATAAGGTACGACAAATGTTAAGGGATAAGATAAGACTACATTAATTCTGTTTCAAACAGCTGGAGAAACCGCTATAGAACTTTTAGCTTTTGGTTTGATGCAATAACTGGCATCTTACAAAAGAGCCATGTTACAGAAAAATCTTAAGGGTTTTAACACTGTCATTTCTTAAAACCTTGATTCACCTTTAAATCTTTAACTAGTCAATCCCTAATTGGAAGGTAAAACAGAGACTTTGAATGAAATATGTGGATTAAACTTAAATGGAGATGACAGGCAAATTGAAAAACACATAATAGATAGTCAAACATGAAAGATGACAGATTCTTCAGTGAACCTAATTTAAGAAGACAGAGAAATGAAACATAATTATACAGATGAAAGACAATGAGATAATTGGTGTAATTTACTGATCCTTTTTTTTAAATAAGGAGTTGTCACTATATGTGTGCACAAAATGTGCACACATTTGGTCATCTCCTAAAAATCCTGTTGGTTATATGCAAAAATCCTTCCTTTACACTGATTAATGTGTTGCTTTGAAACATCCTTGTGTAGCTAAAATGTAACTGCTGTGTCAGTTGTGTAGAAATGAGCTGATAATCCACAGAAAAAAAGTTATGTACTGAAGCCTGCTTTAGTAATTGATTAAAGCTTGAATATGATAAAAGGAATTTTTGATGGCCTTGCTGTGAGCGAGGAAAGAGAGAGAGAGCTACAGATCAATGCTAAGCCTTAATGAAATGACGCCATACAGTTTCTTAGCGACTTCAATGCCTGACAAAGACATGGCATCATACAGCAGACTAAAGATTGCCGTCGAGACACTCAGGCTGGCCGGGTAAGATGGGGCACATGGGCCCCCAAATGTCCAATGCATCAGAAATCAAGCTGTGATTTTCTTGCTCTCCTCTTGGTTTCCTGACACTTTAGAAACCCTGCAGGTATCATCAGTGCACTGACTAGTGAACATAGGTAGACTGACTGTCATCAGTTCAGGTTTTAAACCTCTCAGTTTAGTCCATTTGTTCTATATCTGGCTATGCTCCCATCTCCATGCTGTCAAAGGACCTGTGCCACAGATGCAAGGAGCATGTAAATTTGGGGAGGTTCTAATAAGAGCCTTAATCTCATTTCATCCCATCACATAGGCAGAAAATATTTAGAAGCCAGAGATTAGAGACCTGCAGGCTGATAGTCACATCAAAGGCTGATCACTCTTACATCTTTTCCCTCTCTTTTTTTTCTTCTGCTCTCTCTTGTTCTTCATTTTTTCACTTTGACTCTCCCTGCCTACCCCGCCATGAATGCGTGGGTGCTGCTGGTTCCTATGGCAATGCCAGTCTGAGCTCGACCCCAATGTCAACTCTTTCGCAATATCTGTACTTCATTAATTATGGACGCATATGGACCCAGACAGGCAGTATTGTCTTTATTTATTAGAGCTGAACGTTTCCAGATTTTTTGCTGCTCACATTAGGTCCAGGTGCACAATACAAGGAAGATTCGAAGATGGTGATTTCAGATTACCAGACATGTAAATACTTTTAGAACCCTCTTCTGCACTCGAATATCTTGGCATTGCAGCAAGGCGGATAAGAAAAAGACTCTTCAATGATAATTAAAACAGGTATTCATCATCTGCACATCAGGCCTGCAGATAATTAGCAATGATGTGACAAACTGTTTATCCCTCTGGGGGTCTCATCTCTTTGCCCTCTAGTGACAGAGCAGTAGCCTCATTTAGAACTGGAAAATAGTTTGATTGTGACTCAAGGACACTTGTCGTAAACACTGCCTTTTTGACCTCTTATTTTAACCCATTTCTCTCTGGAGCTGAGAGTTTCTTGGAACTCTCCTCTCATCCATCCATCATTTTAAACAGTTTTTTTTTTCTTTTTTTTTTTTTAATCTTTAAATCTTCTTACCTTACCTTTGTTTTAGCCTCTAACTTCTCCTCATATTGGTTTGTCTTCAACATTTTTGTATTGCAACATTAAAAGAACCTGATTTTCGTAGCGTTTAATCAAAAATTTCTCCTTGGGCAGTTAACAATTCCATGGAACCTTGTCTTTGTTCTAGTGCTTTAGAACTGCAAACATTTCCCATTATCTACAGGTAATTTAACTCTGCCCGCCAATCCTCTGTTGCCAACCTGGATAACTGGGGGGGATCCCACTCTAGATTACCGACGTCTCAGTAAAATTAAGTACCTTCTGGTGGCACCTACAACCTTCCTCTCAGTGCTTAGAGAGAGCCTCACGTTCCTATGCGAGGGTCTTTTAATTCACAGGTGAAAAAAAAATCCTGAATTGTCTTTCTGCTCCCCAAAAAGAAAAGTTATATTTTATTTTGTATGTATATTGTTTAGTATTATACTAATTACTACTTTTAGTGCATTAAATTTAACCTATTAATCTTTAATTTAGTTATTTTTTTATTTTTAGATTACATTTATTGAAACAACCTGTTGTTTTGTAATTTAGTTTTTGAAATTTAATTTAAACTGTGCCGACAAAAGATTAATCTCACCGTCTCAAATAGAATGGTTCGTTTTGATCCTCAGGCTGACCTCCAGGGACCTCGATGCCAGAAGTCCTCACTCCCTTAACCTGCTAAAAGGGGTATTGAGGCTGGAAGACTGCTTCCTCCAGGTGGTACCTGTCTGACACTTCTGACAATCGCTGTCCTCAGAAAAAATCAGCCAAAGAGAATCCTGCCGACAACACCAAATTGTTGTGGGAAAAAAAGTATTCAACTATTCACCCTAGTTAAATAAACAGAGATCGATGGATTTCACTTAGTCAGCACATTTATTCATACCTTTGCGAGGAGAGAAAAGTTCATCATACAGCCCTAATGGCACTAGCCTGATGTAGTCCTACTCAATTCTAGTCAGAATATGAGTCTGATACTGCTCCATAGAGCTGTGATTATGGGGCGTGTTTCGAACGAACCAGGAAAAAAAAAATGCCTCTGCACTCAATTGGATAGACCTGCAACCATTAAGAGCAAAGTGGCGCACGCTCACAGACAGCGTAGTTCATTTAATTGCTGAAGAGATGCTTCCATTTAATATTGTTGAAAAGCCGGCTTTTTGAAAAATGTTCCAGACATTTGATAGACAGTATGAATTCCCCAGAAAACATACCACCAACGTGATATTTTGTATATACGTTTTTATTTCCACTGTGGTTTTATCTTGTGTTTAGGTTTTATTCAAGTGTATTTTAAGTTAACAGAGACTGAGAGTTTATTTCTCGTTTTATTTTGTTAACCAGTTCCAGTGTTAAGTGTTCTGTTGAAGATAAAGTGTGTTTATCTTTGGCAGGAAAATGCATGCATTATTACCTCATTTTCATTAAATCAGTGTAAAAAGGTCTTCAAACAATATTATCGTTTATCGCAATAATTTTTGAGACAATTAATCTTTCTGCAAAATTTGTTATCGTGACAGGCCTACTTATGAATGTGAGACATTTAAACATGTGGACTATTTTTAAGCAGGCTAGGACTTTAATTGGGACTCAGATTTATGATAAAGCATGTTTTATTTCCAGTAATCTTTTCCCTGACTGCAGATTGAACTTTGATTTACATCATATGAATATATATTAAATTGTACATTGTGAAAATGCATGAGTTTTCAACCTTGGTTAAAACAGCAGTCCTATTCATTGTTAGTTGTAGTCAGGGTCCAAAATTTACATTCAGCACTTGCCAATGGAACAAAATATTTCATTTTCCGAATTAATGTCAGAGCACCATTGGCCACAAGGTGAGTAAATGTTTGGATCACAGTTGCGCTCCAGTCATTTTCTTTCATCTTTTGTTTTGTTAAGTCTCCCCGCTGTCCCTTTCTTCCTGTGCTGTCTGTTTCTCTCATGCCCATAGACTGACACACATACAGACTCTGAAAGCACACCCTCAAAACCATGTCATTTATTAACAACTCCACCACTACGCAAACTGTGGCCATATATAGCTGGAGCAACCGAGCCTTTTAAAATACAACACGCCAACATGGAGGGGGAGCAAGTATCTACAGTCCCTAGGATGAAGAGAAAGTTTATTGAAAAATTTCCTTTCAGGATCACTGTTTCACAAGAGACTGGCTTACTTATGACAATGATGCTAAGCTAATGAGGTACACCGTGTGCGGCAAATATACAAAAGAAAATTAGCAGTTATATCAGCTTAACAGTTTGGATGTTTAGGAATCATAATTTGCACAACATAGTGATAGTATTTGTACTTTTCAGTTTTTCATATTTTTCCAGAAGACTGATGGATGGACAGAACAATAGATAGAATTGAAATTGTATACTTACTAGGGATCCATGAAAGGAGCCCCTTATAACTAACTATAAACATAAATATCATTGCATTGTGGTACTCTTGTGCTCTCAACAATAGGAAGGTATTCATAAATCTATCTATCTATCTATCTATCTATCTATCTATCTATCTATCTATCTATCTATCTATCTATCTATCTATCTATCTATCTATCTATCTATCTATCTAGGCAAGCAGCAGAAGCTGGAGTTGGAAAAATTTAACATTTGCTCCTCGACACGTGATATCAACCAATCAGAGAAGCTGATCTGGTATCTGGCAGGAAGACGGACACAGCACTGCTGATGCAGATTGCTATGATCACTCGCCTGAAACAGTTTATGAATGCCTATATAATTGTAAAATGTCAAAACCCATCAGCAAAATATGGATATTTATTCATGCTTAAATCATTTAAGCACGGAACGTAAATTTTCTGGAACATGAAACACATATAGAAGCGATTTTACTTCAAAGATCCAAATGGGTGTTTACATGGACACCATTCGGAATGGTTATTGGCAAAAATCACCTCCCTCTTTCGGAATAAAATTTGTTTCTGATCGGACTTTATCGGATAGGAATCTTCAATCTGACATGTTTACATGAAATATTTTTTTGTTGATGGAAAACAAAACTGTTCCAATAACTTTTCCCTGTGGCATGCTAAAGGAAAGAGGAGCAGTTGTGGAGCAAAAGTCCATCCATTTTCCATCTATTCAGATTGAAATCATATCAAGTACGATACAGTTTTTCTTTCTTTTGAAGATGTTTAATTTTTAAAATGAAATTTCTTTTTGTGTTATTCTTGTGTGTACTTCAGCTTTCTCTGTCTTCTTGATTGACCACTGTCCAGCCTGAATTTCTCCACTGTGGGACAATAGAGTATCTAAATTCTATTCTATTACACACCCTTTCTTCATATAATTCAGTAGCATTTACAAATATTACTGTAAGAACTCTTCTATGCTACACCTTCCTGTCTTATAAAAAGCATTCTTCACTTGATTATAAACTGCTCTTTTTTAATTTCCTTGTTCTTGTATAATGTTTGATGTGAAATAAAAAGAAATTATTTAGGTTTTATGGCCTGAAGAGTACTGTTGATTATAGTTGAAAAAATCCTTCTACATTTCATTTGTTGAACTCCTTCATATGTAGACAGAATTAAGTGGATGAATGCCTAAACTACACTAAACTAAATGGAAAAACAAAAACAAAACGTTGATTAACACCGTGATATTATCTCAATGAAATGCTCTATTTTAGTAAGCAGTGTTTTTTTTGTTTTTTTTTACAAAACGAATGTGAGCCTGTGTTTATTTATAGTTTGTTTCTCAACTCCCTAAAGTAATCAAAATGCCTGAGTAATTTATTGGATCCAGTTAACATCATTATTCAACAGAGCGCCCATGGTTCAACCATACACTTTGATATTAATGCAAATTTCATTTCTAGGTTTTGCAGGCATACAGTCTTTGGTCCAAACAGAAAACATGTCCAAACAAACAGCAGTTGCTTCTGGCAGACTTCAAACTAGCATGTAATAATGGACTGTTATGTGAATACAAAGCACTTAAGTAGGCAGATACAATAATCGGCATCTGATCAAATCCATAAGATCCGGTTTGCAGCCGAGTGTGAAGTCGCCGGGATGAGGATTAGCACCTCCAAATCCGAGACCATGATTCTCCATTGGAGAAAGGTGGACTCCCCTTTTCAGTTGGGTGGAGAGTCCTTTCTAAATTGGAGGATTCCAAGTATCTCAAGGTCTTGTTCACGAGTGAGGGACGGATGGAGTGTGAGATAGATAGACTGATCGGTGCGGTGTCGGTAGTCATGCGGTCGCTGTATCGGACTGTCGTGGTGAAGAGGGAGCTGAGACGGGGAGCAAAGCTCTCGATTTACCAATAGATTTACATTCCCACCCTCACCTATGGTCATGAGATCTGGGTAATGACAGAGAGGACAAGATTGCAAATACAAGCGGCCAAAATGAGTTTCCTTTGCAGGATGGGGCACACCCTTCGAGATCGGATTAGGAGCTCAGTTACCCGAGAGGAGCTTGGAGTAGAGTTGTTGCTCCGCAACGTCAAAAGGAGCCAGAATGAGGTAGCTCGGGCATCTGTTCAATGCACAGGGTATTAAATAGTGATTTGCACGTTAGTTATAGAAAAAGTTATTGCAGTTATAGTGCCGCATTGTACTGTAAAGTCTAATGGCAGCAGCAATGAATGACCTATGATAGCATTCCTTTTTACAAATGAAGATGTTCCTTAGCTCCTTTCACTAAAGGAGCTAAGTATATAATAATTCATTAACAAATCCAGCCTGAACGTAGCCTGCTCTCTTACATGATTCTGCCTAGAAAAGGATTTTGTAAAGGTTTTTCTTATAATTTGTTGAGCTCTGTTTTTAGGCTTTTTTTCTCTGCAAAACACTTTCCATCTCACTTTGGCTTCTTTTTGCTCAAAATCTTATTACCCTACTTGGATATCCATGGTAGTTCTCAATCTCCGTGCCATTATATCTCCATATGAAATCATGATAACTGATTATGTCATTTAAAACCAAATAGGCTTCTGGACAGATCTTCGAAGATTCCAAATTGGTCAGCATGTTTACAAAAATCGCTTTTGCAAATGATATGACAAGGAAACCGGATTGATTACTCCCATTTCAAAAGAGCAGATTTTGAATGCTGCTGGTAATTCGAGAGGGGTGGTAAAATAAAAAAATATATATATTCTAAGACATGTAATTGGAAGTATAGATGCATCTGACTTTAAAAAAAATATTAAAAAGTACATCAAAAGTGCACCTGCAGTTCTGTTTCAAAATGGAAATGAAAAATTTATTTTCATTTATTAAATATTTAGATGTGTAGATCTTCCGACCATAAATTTCAACTGTCTGGTCCTTTGTAATAAGATCTGTGTATGATGCAGGCACAAACGCAAAAAAGGATTTGTGTTAATTGTTAATTGTGAAATGCCTGTTAAGTTGAACATGTGAATGTCCTTGTGCCCACTTTGAAGATTTTATCTGAATGTAAAAAGAAGTTTGCACATGTTTTAAGACACACAAATATTTTGAAGGTCAGGCCCTTAAGAGTTCTGGACTGTTTAGTTAATTGATCACATCAATTCCTTCGTTAGCGTTTTACCCATTGGTGTATTGCTGTAAACTACATGTGCCAATGAACAATCTAAAGAAAAATCATAGAGTAAAATACTGTTCACATGTACAAAACACACGTGTTCAGATTTATTCAATTACACATTCACACTTTTGCCCATATGTGCATCTCAAGGGACCTCATTACTATGATTGGCTTCATAACCTTCTGCTGATCTAGACACTCCTCCATGTATGAATTTGCATCTTAAGTAAATAAAGTCCCTTAAATATGTGCAGCGCAGGCAGCTATTGACATGTTTGTTGGGCTGCAACATTTTGGTCAGAGTTGTGAAACAGTTGGGGCAAATGGAGAGAGAAAAGAAGAGAACAGGAAGGAGAGCAGGAAGAAAGAAAAGAGAAGTGGGGCACACATGGTCAGAGAGGGCAGACGTGAGCTAAATAGCTGACTATGCAACTGTAAGCCAGAGAGAAAGGCGTAGGGAGGGTGAGTCACTCTGCTCTGTTATGAGGTACATTGTAAGGACAGTGGATTTTTCCTGTTTCTTCCTGAGGGGACATGTTCTGTGTGGCTCAAAGTTGACTAAGTTATGCTCGCTAGTAATATTTATACAGTATGTGCAGCATTGTAACTATAACTTTAAGAATACTTATGTACTTTATACATTAAAAAAAAAATTATGTTGAAATGAATTGTAATCTAATTGTTCATCCTGATAGTGTTCACTTAGTTCGTTTCGATTCTGAAAATCATTTTTGCAATTAGCGCAATTAGACCACTACATTGTTCTACGCCATCATCATCAACTGGTATTACTTACTCATGCATTCTTCATCATTTTGGAATCTTTTGCATCCCTCTTCAACCTACACCAATCTTCATATTTCATTCCAAGCAGTAATTGTGTTTCATGATCAAATATTTATGCTTTTTTACTCTTCACCTTAAAAATTGGGCACTCATGCGTAGCCGCCTTTAACATATGATACCTTTGGTCACATGGTGTTCCTGAGGTAAATACCACTCCACATTCAGGTTGCCATATAAAAAGAGATGAGGGTGTAGCTTAGTAAATTCATAATGACAAGTTAAGATCATTCAGCCACAGTAAATGCTCCAAATGCTCCACTCTGTACTTGCAACCTTTCATAGACATTGTTGATGGAGAGGAATTACTGTTTTAAAGGAATGTAATCTTACTGTAAATTTCTTACTTATAATTCATTCAGTTTACTAATCAATTGGACAAAATATATTTAAAACACAGGAATACTAAACAATAAGCCAACAGGGTGCCATGATGTAATAAGACAGACTTTCCCCTACCTGTCATGTTGGATTTTAGTCTCTTGACCCACATGCAAGTTCACACGAGACCTGAGTTTTCTGTTCTGTGAACGTTTATTTAAGTTTATTCAAACAGTTAATTTAGGCTCCTCTGGGTGGCCAGGCGGATTCAGCTCGGGTTCTGTTGAAGATGGAAATTGTTAGCAGGGGCCAGTGATGAGAGATCTTGGTGGGTTTGAATGAACCGGCTTACTGTTTGTTGGAAGGCGGCTGCGTAGAGGGAAGGGCTTGGATCCGGGAGCGTGTCCGAGGGGGAAATGGTGGAGATTGATGGAGAGCGGCAGG
This sequence comes from Cyprinodon tularosa, assembly GCF_016077235.1. Classification (NCBI taxonomy): domain Eukaryota; kingdom Metazoa; phylum Chordata; class Actinopteri; order Cyprinodontiformes; family Cyprinodontidae; genus Cyprinodon; species Cyprinodon tularosa. The sequence goes on along the minus strand of NW_024038867.1, from coordinate 708,326 downwards.
CGGAGATGATCGGTCTTGGCAGAAACGGCTTTAATCTCCAGACGCAGTTCTCGGCTTGGATTTGACAGCTCGTCTTTTTCCTGAAAGGAAACGCATAATTTCTTAGGTTATCTTAGCTCTTCCAAAGCATGTTTTCAGGAGTTGACTCTGACCAACAAGTGGGACCATCGAGCGATGAGCGACTGTTCCTCAGCTTCTTTAAGGTCCACCAGTCAATCATCCGAAATCAGCTGCCGGTGCGTCAGCCTGTCAGAACTCTCCTCTGAAGATCTTCTAAAGGGAAGACCCCTCACGCTGACCCGAATCCTAACAGTACCCCTCCCTCAATGTCCGCCACCTGGCGGACTGGACGACCCCGAATCCCTAGAGGCATGAAATCTCCTGAGAACGGACTTGTCTAAAATAAACGACCTAGGAACCCAAGAGCGCTCCTCAGGGCCGTAACCCTCCCAGTCCACAAGGTATTGAAAACCCCTGCCCCGACGACGGACATCCAGTATTTTATTAATAGTGTAGGCTGGACCCCCATTGATGTAACGGGCCAAAGGGGGAGGTTTAATAGGAGGACAAAGCGGGGAAGACTTCACAGGTTTGAGCAGGGAAACATGAAAAACTGGATGGACCCTAAGAGAGGAAGGGAGTTTGAGTCTGACCGCCGAGGGGTTCAGAACAGCCTGGATCTCAAAAGGACCCAAAAACTTAGGAGACAGTTTTTTTGATGCGGCTTTGAGGGGAATGTCCTTTGCCGACAGCCAAACCTTCTGACCTGGAATATAAACAGGCGCCGGTTTTCTTTTCCTATCAGCAAAACGGCGGTTCTGGGCCGCGGTTCGGTTCAAAGCTGCAGTGGCCTCCCTCCAAATGCTGACACTGACACTTACGGATATGGTGTTGAACCGAAGTGACAGCGTTCTGAGGCTCATCTGAAGGAAGGAGAGGAGGTTGATAACCCAGCGAACACTCAAATGGGGATAGACCAGAGGCAGAGGAATTGTGGCAATTGTGGGCATACTCAACCCAGGGCAGATAGGAGGACCACGAAGAGGGGTTGGAGGAGCACATACAACGAAGCGTAGATTCCATCTCCTGATTCATGCGCTCTGTCTGCCCGTTAGTCTGAGGGTGAAAACCAGAAGACAAAGATACCCTAGCCCCAAGCGCACCACAAAAATCTTTCCATACCTTGGAAACGAACTGGGGCCCCCGGTCAGACAAGATTTCTGTAGGAATCCCATGGAGCCTGAAAACATGTTTAACAAGCAAAAGAGCAGTTTCCTTAGCAGTGGGCAATTTCTTAAGGGGCACCAGATGACAGGCCTTGGAGAAACGATCAACAATGGTAAGTATGACTGTGAACCCCTTAGAAGGAGGCAGCCCAGTAACAAAATCGAGAGCCACGTGTGACCAAGGACGTCCCGGAATGGGTAAAGGCTGCAAGAGACCGCTGGGAGGTTGATGGTGAGACTTGTTTTTAGCACAGGTAGGGCAGGCTAAAACATAATCCTTAACATCCTTGTGCAGGGACGGCCACCAGAAGGAGCGTCTGATTAATGCTATGGTCCGACTGGTGCCAGGGTGGCCAGAAAAACGAGAAGCGTGGGCCCAATGAATTAACCGAGAACGAACAGAAAGAGGAACATAAGTGCGGTCCGGAGGACCGGTACCTGGATCAGGTTCGGACTGCTGAGCTCTGAGGACAAGGTCGGAGATGTCCCAGGAAACCGCCCCCACAATACATGACCGCGGCACTATGGTGTCCACAACAAGACCACCTTCATCAGAGGAGAACTGCCGAGAGAGGGCGTCAGGTTTCACATTCTTGGATCCGGGTCTGTAAGATATAAGAAAATTGAATCTTGAAAAAAAAAGGGACCATCTTGACTGCCGAGGATTCAGCCTCTTGGCCGTCTGTAGGTAGGACAAGTTTTTATGATCAGTCCACACCACGATTGGAAGCTCAGCCCCCTCCAGCCAATGGCGCCACTCCTCAAAAGCCATTTTAATAGCCAACAACTCACGATCCCCCACGTCATAGTTTCTCTCTGAAGGTGACAGCCGGCGGGAAAAAAAGGCACATGGATGCAGTTTGTGGTCAGAGAGCGAGACTTGAGACAAAACTGCTCCAACCCCCGAGTCAGAGGCATCCACCTCCAACGTGAACTGCTGAGAAGGGTCCGGTTGGATCAGAACAGGGGCACTAGCAAACTTCTCCTTCAGAGCTGAAAAAGCTGCTGCTGCTGCAGGAATCCAGGTAAACTGAGTCTTGGTGGATGTGAGGCTTGTCATGGGAGCCGCAGTCTGACTGTAGTTACGGATAAACCTCCGATAAAAATTAGCAAACCCCAAAAAACGTTGCAACTGTTTCCGGGAGGAGGGAGTCGGCCAATCCAGAACTGCTCGAATTCTTTTCGGATCCGGCTTCACCTGCCCGCTCTCCAAAATGAATCCTAGAAACGAGATGGAAGGGAAATGAAATTCGCACTTCTCCGCTTTAACGTACAAACTGTTTTCAAGGAGCCGTTGCAGGACCAATCTGACATGCTGTTTGTGTTCCGTTATGTTCTTAGAAAAAATCAGGATGTCGTCCAGGTAAACGAAAACAAACTGATCCAGAAAATCACGCAGCACGTCATTAATAAGAGATTGAAAAACCGCTGGAGCGTTCGTCAGACATAATGGCATGACCAAATATTCAAAATGGCCCAACGGAGTTTTGAACGCGGTTTTCCATTCATCCCCCTCCCGGATGCGGACAAGATGGTAAGCATTTCTCAAATCCAACTTAGTAAACACTGTGGCGCCCGGAACTGGTTCAAAAGCTGACGTCAGAAGGGGAAGAGGATACTTATTTTTAACTGTGATCTGATTAGGGCATTTGTAGTCAATACATGGCCTGAGAGAACCGTCTTTCTTCGATACAAAAAAAAATCTGGCCCCTAACGGAGACGTGGAGGGGCGGATAATGCCTGCAGCCAGTGACTCATTAATATATTTCAGCATACTCTCCCTCTCTGGCTTAGAAATGTTATACAGCCGACTTGAAGGCAGCGGAGCGCCTGGAAGGAGATCAATTGCGCAATCATAGGGGTGGTGGGGGGGGAGTGAAAGCGCTTTATTTTTTTTAAACACCATTTTCAAATCATGATATTCAGAGGGCACTTTAAACAGATCCTGGGCGTCATCTTCGTCCTCCTGGGTGGAGTCCAGTTTAGGATTCGTCAAGGCCGACAGCAGGCAGGTTGCATGACAGGTTCTGCTCCATGATTCCACTCTTCCCTCATACCAGTCAAGGTGAGGATTATGTTGTCTCAACCAGGGAATACCCAGCACCAAAGGGCTCTGAGGAGAGGGAAACACATAAAAGGTCAGAAACTCTCGGTGATTGCCTGAAACCAGAAGTTCGATAGGTTTAGTTTGCTGCGAAATTGCCGGCAGAACCCCTCCATCCAGGGCAGAAACTTGGATTGGAGTCGGAAGGGAAACTGTAGGTATTTTAAGACTTTTAACCAGTTCTGTATCGATTAGGTTTTGCTCACACCCAGAATCTATTAGTGCCGAGAGGTTTACTGACCTTTGATTGAAGCAAAGGGAGGCAGAAAGAGAAAATCGGGAGATCGAACTGGAACATCCACCCACCAGGACTCCCGTTTTCACTGGTGGGCTTTTCCTTTTAACCGAGCAGGACATGCTGCGATAAAATGGCCAGAGAGACCGCAGTAAAAGCAGGCTCGAGCTTCAAGCCTTCGTTGCCTTTCTGTGGGTGAAATCCTGGTGCGGCCAATCTGCATGGGTTCCTCGGAAGGGAGCGTGTTCTGTGGGGTTTCCATGGCAACCTCGGAAGAGTAACTGTCTGGAAAAAACACAGGTTTAGATCCCTTCCTCACTCGGGACCTCCCTCGAAGTCTATTATCAATCTTAATAGCCAAAGATATTAAAGCCTCCAAATTGGGTGGTTCGTCCCTGTAGACCAGTTCGTCCTTAAGGGCCTCATTTAGAGCTTGAATAAAAGCCCCTTTAAGAGCTTCGTCGTTCCACCCGGACGTAGCTGCAAGGGTGCGAAGATCTATTGCGAATTCAGCTACAGAACGGGATCCTTGCTTCAAGTTCCAAAGCTGATGCGTGATTTCTGAACTAGACTCTGCATAGCCGAAGGTTTGCTTCAGCTCACTTAGAAAAGTTTCAAATGATGTTAGAGAAAGGGATGCCAGGTCAAATTTTGCTTCAGCCCACTGCAACGCTTTCCCCTTCAATAACCCGATCATATATGCTATTTTGGCAGAATCATCTGGAAAAGAGTCTGGAGCTCTGCAAAATACGATGGAACATTGCAAGATGAACCCTCCACACTTTCCAATCTCTCCAGAATAGTGATCAGGCGTCGGAAGCGAAATCTCACGGCCCCGGTGAGTCCCTGCCGGAATTGGCTGCGTGAGAGGGGCGGGTGGAGAGACAGCTGCGCCGGCTGCTGCGCCAGCTGTATTCGGAGGCTGAGGATTTTGGTCCAGTCTATTTGACAGTTCTGCGACTGACGTTGTCAATTGATTCATTATCTGCCCCTGGAAATTCTGCTGATCCAATAAGGTACGAAGCATGGCGTCGTGACGAGCTAAGAGTTCTGCTGAGCTCAAAGCAGGCCTTGTGTGAGAGCTTGCTGGGTCAACCTGGCTCGATGGTTCTGTCATGTTGGATTTTAGTCTCTTGACCCACATGCAAGTTCACACGAGACCTGAGTTTTCTGTTCTGTGAACGTTTATTTAAGTTTATTCAAACAGTTAATTTAGGCTCCTCTGGGTGGCCAGGCGGATTCAGCTCGGGTTCTGTTGAAGAGGGAAATTGTTAGCAGGGGCCAGTGATGAGAGATCTTGGTGGGTTTGAATGAACCGGCTTACTGTTTGTTGGAAGGCGGCTGCGTAGAGGGAAGGGCTTGGATCCGGGAGCGTGTCCGAGGGGGAAATGGTGGAGATTGATGGAGAGCGGCAGGCGGAGATGATCGGTCTTGGCAGAAACGGCTTTAATCTCCAGACGCAGTTCTCGGCTTGGATTTGACAGCTCGTCTTTTTCCTGAAAGGAAACGCATAATTTCTTAGGTTATCTTAGCTCTTCCAAAGCATGTTTTCAGGAGTTGACTCTGACCAACAAGTGGGACCATCGAGCGATGAGCGACTGTTCCTCAGCTTCTTTAAGGTCCACCAGTCAATCATCCGAAATCAGCTGCCGGTGCGTCAGCCTGTCAGAGCTCTCCTCTGAAGATCTTCTAAAGGGAAGACCCCTCACGCTGACCCGAATTCTAACACTACCCCCACCCCCAATGTATTTTGCATCCATATATTTGTACATGCTGCTAATTTAAAGGCAGGGATTTATTTAGAAAAACGCCTCCTGCATTCTAATCTAGAATATTTTTTTTCAGATCTGTTTGGTTCTTCAGCAACCAGCACCAAATGTGGGTGCTTTGTGTTCATGCCTCCAAGCCCCTTACCCCCGCAGCAAAAAAGCAGCACAGAGTCCTTTGGGAAATGTTTTATTTCAGACGCTTTGGTAACAATCCATGACTCTTAGAAAGTCTTTTGTTGGCAACTTGAAGTTTCTTGTACCTGTCTGTAAGTTGCTCTTGTAAGTGAAAAGAAATCCTTTGTGTTCCAGCTCTCTCAAGAGGGATTTAGGTCAGACTTTTATTTTAAAATAACTTATTTCAGGTATTTCCTAAATTCTTTAGTATTTGTGTTGATTCAAAAACAAAAAGGCAAACTTTTTTTTTTTTTTTTTTTGCTGTAAGTTCCTAGATCTTTACTTTAAATAATTTTTCCTGACAGTTTCGCTCTTAAACAAAAATGAAAACTGTCCTTTTTCATTGTTTCTTTGATGCTTTTGAAGCCTTCAAAATAAAGGTGATAACGAACCTTACAGCTTAGGGCAACCACAATCCAAAGCCCCTTTGTTTTATAGCAGTGCGAGGAGGACATACAGGAGGTGGAAAAACGAGTGGCATAAAAAGGAGAGCGGGGGGGAGGTGCAAATAGAAAAGAAATATCCTTTATTATCGCACAGTTAGGAAATTCATGTGCATGTGAGTCTATTCATATCCTTATACAGATAATCATTGAAATCATGTACAATTGTCTTCACAATTATGTGGTTGTGTTGCCCTTTTACATCATATCCTAGTTCTGGCCTTTTGGAGGAATCTGAGAGCAGCACAACTCACAAAACAGACTTTTAGGCTGAGATAATGTGGTAGAGCAGCACACTCTATTTGGCACAACAATTTTTTTTTTTTTTACAGAAGTAGACATCCAACAGCCAAAACTCTTAACTCGTTTGTGATAATTTGCATCCTTAACTGAAAGTGTTCTCAGTTATGTATCAAACAGTTTAGTGTTCTAAAACGTCCCCAAGTACCCACATACAACAGCTCTCTTTCTTCTTTTCTTGAATCCAACTACTGAGCAATTGACTTGTTTCTAAAGGACATATAAGAGATTTAATACAATTTGTAGGGGAAGAAGGCATAGAGGGATTAATGATATATTGACTTCTGCAGAAGGAGAGCAAGGCTGGAGTGGTAATCACATTTCAGGATGCTGATGAGATTCAGGCCTGTTTTCTTTCAAAGATGACGTGACTTAGGTCTTGAGAATATCAGGATGCTGCTGCAACTGTGTGTATTTATGTGGTCATGCGTAGCAAAAATTTGTTACAGAGTAAGGATCATTTACCTGTCATTTATTACATTTTAATGGCCTTGAGGAAACCAAAGCCTGAACCCTTTAAAAAAATGCTGTTTTAAGGTTTGAGGTTTGGTTTAGGACCAAGGTGTGAATTTAGTTTTATTATTAGGTAAAATGCATCTCGGAAAGTATTTGCAGCACTACATATTTTCTCCTTCAGTTATGTTATAGCCTTATATTAAACATTGGCAAAAAGTTTTCTTCAAATTTCTACAGATAGTACACCAGTTGAATTATATTAAAAATGCTTAGTTTTGTTTGAGATCGTTTCAATGTTATTTCAACTGGAAATCTCAGAAATCAAATTTAAGTAAGTAGTAACTGACAGTGCATGTCAAGCATGCAACAAGTGTCTTTAGAGCTTTCTGACAAGCTTCTCCAGCGGCACTTATCTGGGGAAGGATATGCCACATTTAAACTGCTTTAAAGCATCTCATTGAGCACAATGGACTCCATCATTTATACATCCAAAATGTTTGGGACCACCAGCATCCTTCCCTGAGCCAGCCGGCAATCTAGGTTGAATGACTCTGTCAGAGATCCAGCGTTTCTCTGTGGAGAGAGAAAAGCTTTCAAAGGACAGCCATCTCTGGAGCAATCCACCAAACATGCCTGTATGGTAGAGTGGCCAGATGAGTGCAACTTAAAAAGGCATATACCTCTTCTGGAGTTGGCTCTTTAAGGACTCTCAGACCATGAGAAAAAAACTGTTTTGGTCTGATGTGACAAATATTGAAGTCTATAGTGTGAATGTCAGGTGTGACGCTTGGAATAAACTAGGACCGCTCATAGTGCTGTGAATACTTTACAGATGCAATTTTTATAAACTGTTGGGACAGGCCAAAGAAACCAGTGGAAGACGGTAAGACACGGATGTACATTTGTGTGTGTGAGCACTGATGGTTTATGATATGCTACTCTGATTTTATCTAAAAGCTCTGCTAGCAAGAACATGTCTCTATTTTTATGCTTACAAAGTGATATAATCTCTTTCGATTCTTGGGTTACTATTTACTTTCTGGAGTTCTCTGGGTAACAATCTGCAGATTACTGATGTTTATTTTTAGATGATAATTTTCGCTTTTGTGGATATGAAATCAGTCACCCTGGCACTGTCATGGTTTGGGATTCTTTTGAGTTTTTTGATATATTTTGCAAATAAGTTTTCCAATTTTTGTCATTATCTGTCTTGCTTATTTCTTAGCATTTTAGTTGATTTTGTCTTCACACTCTAGTCATTATTTCTGGATTATTCGATTCATTCACTTATTTTATTCCTTTCTATTTATCCCTATTTTACCATTTCTCCCTCAGCCAGAACCTTCTGTTAATTAGTCAATTCACTGCACCTGTTTTTCCTAATTTGTTCTGTTTTTCACAATTGTTTTCCTTTCTACTTAAGGTCTCAATCATTTGCCAGTATTTAGTGGGTCCTCAGTTTATGCTGCAGAGTGTCGGTCTGCATTTTGGTCCAGAACAACCAATTATAACAGCAGGAACCAATCACTGGACCTCGCAGACTTAACCCCCGAACAGGTAGAGCTGCATATACCAACTCTTGCCCAACATGCTGGTCCCTGCTTCAGCTGAGCTAGATCATCTCCATCTGCCTCCTGCTTCCTCCTTGCACTGTAGGTACCAACATCACCAGTGTTTATTTCTTGTTTAAAGATTTTTTTTTCCTCAGGCAGAACTGTCTAATACCAGTGTTTTATCATTGGTTTTACTGTTCACACCTGTTTTCCCCTCTACTTAAAGACTTGGTCATTTTCCAGTAATTATCGGGTCCTAAGTTCATTCTCCACATTTCCCTATGTGATTCTTTTTTATCAGAGAAAACATCATTAAAGTCTTTAAAAACTCACCATGGAGCTACAGAGAGTCAATCTGCCTTTTGTTCCAGTACAACAGATTATGTAAGGCACATAAAATATAGTTCAACTCAAATAAAAATGTTCCATATTACATGAGAAAAATTTTTTTTAATTCGCATTAAACTTCACCTGTTTAATTCAGTTTGTCTGACCACAAATATTTGTACTTTCTATGCATCAACAATATAACATGTGAATTTTGAGATCTTTTTATTCAATATTCAAAAAAATGCTGTTCAAGTTTCTTTAGTGTTTTGGAATTGTATTTAACACTGAACAACCTGGGTCAAATGTTAAGGTTTTTTCCTGGTCTCTTACAACAGTATGCTGCAATTTTTGGCCCATTTGAGTAAAAACAACTTGCCTACAGAGACCTTTTCAGCTAAAAACACATTTTAAAGGGAGTGTTGGCCTAGTTGTTAGAGCAGTGCTCTTGGCTCTGAGAAGGTTGCAAGTACTCGGTTCCATCCCCACAGCCTGCACTCTGGGGACCTGAGCAAGACCCTTAACCCAACACTGCTCCCCAAGTGACACACAATGTCAGCCCACTGCTCCCCAGGGGAATGGGTCAAATGCAGAGAGGGAATTTTCCCATTGTGGGAAAATAAACAGATTAAAATTTTTGTACTGGAATCAAAGCTTTGTAATTGTCCATATAAACACTGTTTTTATTTATTTATTTATTTATTTGTCTTTATGTTTTACCTCAATGTCATTTCAAGAGCTTCTATTTTGTTAATTATTCAGTCCCTACTTGAGAAAAGCAAACAATATGATGTTGCCACCTCTTTATAGTTAGTGTTCCAGGGCCTGCAAACCTCCTTGATAATGATTTTTAGGGCTAAACACAACATTTTTCACATAAAAGCAGCAAAGAAAGAAGTGTATTTAAAGATCTCTGATCTACGAGTTATGCCATTGCTTATATATTGCCTTTCCTTGTCTTAGTTCTACCAACCTTCTGAACTTTGGACAAACTATCTTGTCATGTGCCCTGACCTCCAAGTATTGTCAAACTGGATCTTAAGCTGAATTTTGCCTTCTGTGTGTGAGACCTGTTTTCCCCTCAATTCTGGGCTGTATATTGATTCCTTTTCACCCACTGTTGCATTAATTATTCAGCTCGCTTCCACGCAACTTGTTACCTGCTGTGATATTATCAGCCTAATTGACATTTCCCACTGGCCTCTTTGCTCTAAATCCTAATCTTAGAAAATAACTTTCCGAATGTCCCTACTGAAATTTCCTGACTCCCACTAGTTTTTTGTGGTAAGAAACAGTAAACATTTCAAAATACGGAATTTTAAATTTCACAGTCTGCTTTATTGGAGCCCAATGTCGGCTCCCATTTTTAACTTAAATGTTGTGATAAAACTTTAAACATTTTACAAAAGCGGTGAATTTTAAAGTTTTTTTTCCACATGCCCTGGCTTTTCAAACATACTAAATAGAGGCTAGGTGCCCAAAAAATTCTGGTTCTACAGAAAACGATATCCCAGGCCCAACCAGGGGAGAATCCCCAGAGACCACAATACAACATGCAACAGCTCACAGCGGCATCCAGAACTCAGAAGAATTAAGGAAGGGAGGGTACTGTATTTTCATTAGTTCTGGTGAGCTAAACCTTGAGATGTCAAGGTAGAGGGTTTCCCACCAGAGACCAGGATAGCCTATGATGTCTACAGTTAGCCTAACACTTTGCAAGAAACCCCAGGTCACCACTCAAAAACATAGTCTAAGAAATCACTCAAACCAAACCACACCATGGGAAAGAAATCCCCCCATCACAATATGCCCTCTGAAATCCCCAGGCTATTCCCACACTCCAAGTCCAGAAACCATGCCCCATGTCTTTAAAAACGTGAATTGTAAAACAAATGCAGATGTGTATGTCTGCTATACATTTTGGTTGTCGTGGTAGTGCAGCACCCAGCAGCATGTCAACAGCCTACCCCACCACACTCAAGGCCCTAAGTAGAGGACGTTGCAAGCCAGGGTGGAGAGGGTTATAGAATGGTGTTCTATACAGGCCTGCATGCCCATCACCCCATACAATGTGTAGTGCTTCATAAATTAGGAAGGCAGGGATAGACACACACTAGTGTGTATCCCCCCTTGGTGACAGCTCCCCAACCGGTCGCCTCTTGTCCTGACTTATCCATGCCATTACAGCATTAACTGAGGCCATGGTAAAGATCAGAGATCCCCAAAGACACCAGGAAATAGACCCTACAGAGCAGCTGTACCACAGATTGGGAGCAGTCTTGGAAAACCTGAGCCCCCAGAGAAAAGAAAGCCCACCGCTAGGAATCCGGATATCAACAAGACAAACTAGGGCCCCCAGCATAATTATTTAAAACAAATAGGGAGGGCTTTATTGCAAAAGAAATTTCGACTCGTGTCAGATGATGTTTTCAATTTATATTGGATGTGTCAAAGGTAACTAATGAAAAATATAAATATAAAATTTTCTTTTTGCAAACTGAAGGTACAGTCAACAACCAAAAAAACAGATAATTGACCTGATATACTTAAAAATCTTTCAATTTGCTAGGAAATAAGAAGGCATCTGCCTATCAATGTATATTTTTCAAACCATGTATGTATAATGATAAATATTTATATATTAGTGCTGTCAATCGATTAAATTTTTTTAATCGCGATTAATCGCATCAATGCCTGAGTTAACTCGCGATTAATCGCATTTTAGTCGCAAATTTTTTTTCTGATTGAAAATCATTTAAATACTCTCGATGACATACAAAAAATACATACAGGCTAGGTTTGTGCCAATGTTCTTTTTTTTAAATGAGAACAGGTCACAGATACTGATTATGCCATAGAAACATATGGCAAGAAGATGGCATGTAGCAAAAAATAACAAATATGTAGCCAAAAAAAAGGCCCTGAAAACAGGCTGATGTAAAAGACAGTCTTTACAGTTAATACAGTCTTTTGAACAAAGACAAGCATTTTACCCTACTGCTATAAAATGTAGTACAGTTAACATTAGATGTTAATTAACCAAGATAATAATGAACAATTTTCAATCAATACATCAAAATCAATAGACCGACATCACTAGATGGAGGTAGTCTATGAAAGTTACTTTTCAGCCTCTTAACAAAAATGAGAACACACACACACCCACCCACCCACACACAGACACACACGATACCGACCTGTGACAGCAAGAGTGCCGTAGCAGATTCCATTTCACCTCAGTAATCTGTTTTCTCAGCGTATTTCAGGTTGCTACTAGTTACCAGACACTCAACTTGTTTGTTGGTGGTGGGGCTTAAAGAAAAAGCACTAGCGTCACCCAGTGTATGAGCGTCTTTTTTCCTTGAGGAGCTCTCCGCTCTCGAAGCCTATGAGAAATGCATAGACTGGGGGAAAATACCCCCGCCTCCCCGCAGGCTGCAGCGGGATGTACTTGGAAAATTTTACCATAAAACCACATAGCGTTAATCTCACGTTAAAAAAATTATCGCCGTTAAAATGGCCTCGCGTTAACGCGATAATTTTGACAGCACTAATATATATATATATATATATATATATATATATATATATATATATATATATATATATATATATATATATATATATATATATATATATATATATATATATATATATATATATATATATATATATATATATATATATATATATATATATCCATCTGACCTAAAACAAGGTTTATTCTTATTTCATTTTTATGGTATATGTAAATATATATATATATATATATATATATATATATATATATATATATATATATATATATATATATATATATATATATATATATATATATAAATGGATGTACAGGCTGCCTGCTGAGCAATAGATTAAACAGAAGACAGAGGCTTTTGCTGAAGACAGGGGAGAGAAATGGATTCACGAATCACTGCAGGTGAGCGAAGAGTTCAGACAAGTGCTGGTGAAGATTCTCAGTCATCCAGGTCATAGTCATTCCAAAAAATAAGTTAAAACGATCCACTGGACTTTGTTTCCAAGTTTGAAGACATTTCACTTCCCATCCAGAGAGTTTTTTCAATTCAAAATGTCAGGAATAGCGTTGAGTTTGAGGTTTTATTCTGTAGCCCATCAGAGGCTTGTTTTTGTTTTAAAAACATACAAATTGAAGCAGATGAATGGGTCAACCCCTTGGGACAAGTGGTAAGCTTGTTCATGGAGGAGATAAGCTTGAGGAAAGGAGACTAATGATGGCTGTTAAGTGTTGGACGGATCCACAAATCCACTGTTGCCACACAAGGATGGAAGAACAACTGAAGCAGGTGCAGGAGGGAGATTCGTAAAAATCAGAGCCGGAAGATAATTGAAAGCAGCCAACGAATGCGAAAGAGGAAATGAGACTGAACATAGGATTGGAAAAAGACAGTGACAGCGAACATTTCCTGATGTGCAAGAGGGAGGCCAGGCCAAGAGCTAGATGAAGGGGATCTTGCAAGAGGCTTGACTTCGCAGGAGGTGGTGTCTTGAAGTTGATTGGCTGAAGCTGGAGCAATGGACAAAGCAGGTGATCCAGGTGAAGCTGATAAGAGTCTTTTGCTAAAGCTTCATGTCACAGCTTAGTCATAAACCTAACCCCCTCTTCAAGAAGAGAACATCCCCACCAGGTAACAAAACATGGCTGCCCATACACACACCCATATTTGTTCCTCTAAATGTAGTGAGGACCATGTGTTGACTCCCACTCCTAACCATTAGCAAAATACCTCATGAGGACCAAAAAAATCAGGCCAAAAAATGGGGTTTTATATATATATATATATATATATATATATATATATATATATATATATATATGTGTGTGTGTGTGTAATGGGGTGGCCATGTCTTTAATACCTGGTGGCGACAATTTCCTAGGAATATGCTACATTTTGGGGACTCATAGGTACTTGTGGGGACCAACAACTGGTCCCCATAAGGAAAGTTTCTCTTCTTGGGGTGGGGGTTAGGTTTAGGACTAAGGTGTGAATTGAGTTTAGGTTAGGTTTGGGGATAGGTATGTGTCGGTAATGGTTAGGGCAAGGGTCATGGTTAGTCCATATAAATTAGTGGGAAAAGAATGGAAGTCAATGGAAGGTCCCCACAAGGATATTGTGACACAACATGTGTGTGTGTGTGTGTGTGTCCTTTTACAGCCTACCCTCCCACTTCTGGTTTTCTCTGTTTCTCTATAATGATGTCAGGGTCACTGGTGACTCTAAAGTACCCTTGGCTGTCAGCATTTTTTGTGAATGATTCCGATCAGGGATTGCAGAAAAATCATTGACTGTGAGGGATCTCTTTAATTGATATTGATTTTACTGTATTGCAATAAGGAGAAAATTGGACTGTAAAGCATGTGACAATAGGGTTGTATTGTATTGGAATTCCCTGAATTGATCTAGTTTGCTATTAGGAGTGATCTGGATTAAATTTGCCTTGTAAACTGACCATAAAATGTATAAATAAACTAAAGTGAAGAGTTTTGGTCTGTTTGCTGGTTTTGTGACAGATTCTACTTTTTCCGATTTACCCAGCCTCTCACCTGTGATTCCCAGAATAGTATACATCCCTCAGCTCATTGAGTGAGAAAAGAGTCTTACTGAGGATTTTATTTTATTTTTTTGGTATATGAATAGAACCCAGTATAAAAGCTACGATTGTTTTTTCAACTTCACTTTAAGGTCAGGGAAGACCTTTCACTCCTAATTTGATTGCAGGTTTTTTTTTCCCAAGATGATCTGATGAACCATGAAATTTTAACTTGTCACCTCATTCAAAGTGAAATTGTGTAAAAGGGATCTGGACTTTAAGCAGAAGAACTTACAATAGATTAGCTTGTGCCACACAATTCTATCTAACACATGATAAAAACCTTTTTCTTCAATCACATCTTAGTTAAAGCTCTCATCTGAAATATCCTCCACAGAAAAGTCACTCTGAAATGTAATTTTGGTAACATTTCCCTTTTTCCCTGCTTCACAGAGTGCGGCTTTGCCTCCTGAAGCTCAACAAAACCAGAAACAGTTCAGAGCATTTGACAGCACCGCTTGTTTGTCATTACCCATGATTCTGAGGGTTGTCATGGTAATGCAAGACTGTGGGAGACCTAGAGGGGATAGAGAAATAAGGATGGGAGCTCATCTAACACGGTGCAACTGTGATATGTTCAGAGACTGTTCTTCTCATCTTTGCCCTTCTTTGGAGCTTTTCATTTGGCCTGGCTTTTTGAGGATACAACTGCATGTGTGAAACTTGTAAAAAAAAGAAAACATGTTTCACAATTAAATCACAATAATTTATTTTCACATTTAAAATCTAACCTACTGTTGATACTGTTTCAGTCTGTCAACCATTCAGACCTACTGCTGATTACCTATATGTTAATCTTATACTCAAAGTTTAAAATAAAAATGAAAGGATATTTTAAAAATGTATGGTAATAATACCGTTCCAGATATTACTAATAAATTTTGATAATGACATATCTGGTGAACAAACTTAAAGTATTGGTTAAAAAAAGCAATGTTTCATTTGTCTAGGACTAGTGGATATTTTTATGTCTACCAAACAGTCTGTAAGACCATGTTAATGTCACAGACAAAAGGGTCTTCAATTTAAATAATTTTTCAAATTCAACAAGCCTTGCAAGAGAAGCAAAAATGCAAAAATCCAATTTATTCAAATCAGACCCAGGTAATCTTAACATAACATCTTATGTTATACTAAGTCTAATACATTTCTGATGTTTTTCAAAGCAAATTCATTAAATCTTTTAAAACTCTCAGTTTCTCTGAATGCACTATAACAGATAAACATCACATAAAAAATATGTTATTATATAAAACCTTTTCAATGTTTACGCTGCTGTTTGGAGATGTAGATTTTACTTCTCTGTTTGCAAAGTTTAATAATATCATCATAATTCTTCTAGGTAGTAAAACAAGTCATGTCCTCTGCTGTGCTTTATCAAGTCTGATTGCCCTAATGTACTTCAAATCAGGGGCAATTCTAGGATCAGAGGTTCATGGGTGCTGAGCAGCCAGGGAGCTGTATGGCCAGGTATGATAGCTTTCACTGTTCTCTACATACATTTTCTACATTTTTGAAACTTGTTTAAGAGCTTTTGCTAATTGCTGACTCCATCACTCACTAATGCATCGTATCTAAGACTTTTGACAAGAACTCGACAAGCAAAGCAGAAAGTGGTATTTCTTTGAGAAGCATATTTCAACCATTTAAAGCTTTCGAACCAGTTTTCATGAAAGGCTCTTTTTTGTGTGTCAAACAGAGAGAGTGAGTATTAGAACAGTTTCCACTGTTTAGGACCAGTAGTCTCATCCCCTAAATCAAAAGGCAGATTTTGAGATCCTTTGGCCTGGTGGCTGCGATGCTCTTCTCTGTGGGGCGGGGATAAACTGATAACTGTATAATTTGTACATTTTTACAGTTTGTTTTTTGTTTTGTTTGTTTTATTATATTATATTTTTCAAAGCAAATATAATATAAAACACAACTCAGATTTTAGTAGTGCTTTGTTTCAGTTTATGGGTACTTCACAGTCCCAAAAATGGGCTAAAACTGCCTATACTTCAAACTACAATCAGTCGTCCATAAATTCAGATGTTCTTAGAAGATTTTTACTTTTCCATTTGATCTGATGATTATGATTAAAAGTACAAACAGAAAAGTCAATGGACTCCACCTCTACAACTTATCTGCTTTGTTAGATTAGGGCCTTCATATACAGACCATTGTAAAAATATTTAATTCCTTAAATATGCCACAGAGACAAGAGCAGCCTTCGTCTTTATTCTGTCATTAAATTAGAGTCCAAATTAAAAAACTGTAGTTTAGACTTCCTTAATAGACTCTGTGGCCAAAAATATTAGAAATATAACTGTAAAAGAATCATTCTGACCTAAGTTATTTTACCAATTGTCTTTTCTCACTTTCCCATAGGATGGTGGCGACGAATGCCTTTCTATAATAGTCAGAGGCCAATCCCCTGGGCAGTATAGGACTCAGTCAGAGCCAGAAAAATTGCATTATTTTCATCCCTGTTTTGTCAGTAAGATTTCACAGATTAGACAAAAAAGATGCTGATTATATGGTTTTTATTTTCTTGAGAAAGCATTTAACAGAACTAAAAATACAGAAAAAGATATATATTCTGAAAAAATATATATTTTTTCAAAAAATAAAGGTTATTGTTGAATTGATATGCAAGTCTTTTTTTTGACAAAGGATTGGGTTAAACAGTCAATTAATTAATAAATGGATAAGCAAAATGTAAATTACAAACTGCTCATCTAATTAATCATTTGGTTAATCAAGCTCATTTAACTTTGAAACTTGAGACTGTCTTTTGTTTTTACTGCTCTAAGTTGACTCATTGTCTTATTATATTGTTACCACAGTGATGTTAACATTGCCCCAATGGTTGTCATTTTCTATTATTTTATAATAAAACTTGTCGTTCATTCAGACAGAAGTTAAATTATCTGATGAAGACGGTGGCGGCTGGCCAATAAATATTCAACCTTAATGACAATTAAAACTCTTTTGTTTTTTGTCGTTTTGGTGACGTATTTCCGCCCTAGGGTTCAAAATTCTTGTACATGTGCAGTAGCTCCTCCGCAATACAAAGATATAGGACAGCTCAGGGCACACAACAGGTGTGCCCTGAGCTGACAGGAAATGTTGTCACTGTTGTAGTGCCAGTGATTGACAGGTCGAGTCGCAGTAGTGAAATCCATAAAAGCAAACTTACCAAGAGAAGCTGGAAATGAATTCATTTTTACCTGATCAGCCGAACATCAACATTAATCAGCAGTCCAGAGACAGATGGAGTCTGTACAATCTACCAGTAACTGGTCAAGCTACGACGCTTGGCTAACTGCATGCAGTGAGGTTAACGCTTTATTTCACTTTCCTGCCTCCTTTTTTCAAATGTCAGGATCTGACCCAGCATTGATAAAGACAGGTAGGACTGATTTAAACAACTTTTTAGAAAAGACAAAGAAAAATGAACAATCTGGGATGCACATGGAAAATAATATATTCTAGGTGTTCGTTAATTTGCATATTTGCTCTTCTCTTTATAAAGTGTTTTTATAATATTTTTTGCTTTTGGCATTCATGTAAATATACTGCTGTAGTAACTTAGTATACGTTTCATTGGTTTATTGTCAAATAAACAACACCTTATGTTTTACCCAGGCATTTAACACTCAGCATATGTCTAAATCAAACACTTCCAAGAAAGTAAGCTCTAAGCTGCTGCCAAATAGGAACAGTGTAGTCATGTTTCTGATTTTAGTTTTTAGAAACAAGCAAATGTTGCAAACATGCTCTGTCAATTCTTAACATAGACACACAATGTGACTGGAAGTCGCCTACGGTCATTCTTGGAAATTTAATGATTATTTTGTCAGAACTCTGATATGCTTCATTGTTCAGTCACTCTTTGACTTGAGCCATGATCATTCTATACTCCCTATTGACATTCCATTGCCCAGTTCAGTGGTTTTTAGCAATAGAATTGCCCTCTATCTTCAGTATACCGGTAATAAAAAAACATAGTTTTGTTTTTAAATTACTTACAATCCATAGAACTTAAAAAAATATAAATTTCCCCTTGAAAATGGACATAAGTCATTCTTAAAATTTTAAATAAAAAAGTCCATAAGAGATATTCCCAGAAAACAATTTCTCTGTTTTTTATATATCCATTGTTTTAAACAATTTGTATTTATTTGGCAAGGGATGGGATTGCTCAGGTGGGACGGGAGCAGTAAAAGAGAGCAAAATATACATTTCCATTGACATAAAATCTATTGCTTTAGCATGATAACATGATAAAAACCTAATGCGTATTTAATCTTTTCCAAGTCATATGTGACAAGAGCTACTTAAAAAAATTCCTTAAAGTTTGACAAAGTTATATTTTATCCTGCATATTGTAAAAAAACTATTTTTACTGGCTCCAAAATCTCTGCTCCTGTAGATTTGAGTGAAATGTAATTAAACCACAGCAGTTCGGGCAAGAGAACAATCCACATAAAGATGATGAGTTTCTGAAAAATAAAATGTCACTGCTCTCTTAATAATGGTGCAGAGAGTAGAGCAGACATTATGATTGCTCTCTGGATGCTTTCAGATTTAAAAAAAAGCTCCAAGACATGGTGGATCACAGTGAATCTCATCAGTGTATGGATGAAGATAATGCCTTGGTCTCTAAAGTAAGACACTGTATTAGAGTCCTGAATATATACACAGTGGCTGCATCACTGAACTTCACACAGGGTTACACGTATCAGCTGTATAATAAATTATTTTATCAATGGTTCTCAGAGATGATTGGTTGCCATTCTTTTTGCCCTTTAACTATCAGCCTCCTATCTAAGACATCAGAGAAAATCATTGGCGTCCATCTTTCTTGTCTTTTCTTCTGTCAGAGCTGCTCTCAAGACATTCCGAGCACCAGGAGCAGGATATAAATGATACCTCATCCTTACAGAAATCTGTCACCAGAGAACAGAGAAAAACAATGAAGGTGCCTGGAGGATGGGAGAGAGGAAAGACTACATAAAAATGCAATCTGCCAGTTCCCTCTCGTGCTCCAAGGGCTTGAACTGCAGATCTTTGTCGGGAAATGGAGAAACAGCCAATATGCTACTTGCTCAGGATAGGTAATACGATTTCAATAGTACAGTCTTTAGCAGGTAATAGGACAGTTAAAGAAATTTCTCCTCTCAGCCTTGAAGAGCACCTCAGAAAAGAGAATAGGAAAGATAGGTTTGTGCAGGGTGCTTTTCTGCCACAAAGGCAGTGCTGTCTGCAGAACAGAGGCTAGAGGTAACAAAACAGGTTAGAGGGGAGCATGGGGGAAGAAGGCACATGTAATGAAGGATCTATCCACCTAAAACGCACTTTTGTTATTTTTCCTGTACTCTTCCACTTAATATCAGTGTGGCATCTGAATCCTACTCACTATCTCTCTTCCAATGTCTGGCTGGCTTCTCACCTTCCCCTTCTGTTCTCTGTTCTACTCCTATTTTCGGTATGCTGAATTTTCTCCTTGATTTCCAGAGAGGGGTAGTGTGGCAGTAGCTGGAATACAAACTAGCTCACTCAAAGCACACACACTCGTTCATCCGCCCCAGCCTGCATGAGTACGGTGTGAACAGCTAAGTCATATAAAGAGATGCCACTGGAGATGGCAACAAACAGGAATTACAAGAAGGAGGAGACGAGATATGTAGGGGAGGGAAAACGCAGCAAAAGAGATGCTGTAAGACCTCTTCTGCAGAGTTTAGGTTGGGCTTAGCCCTCTAACTATGGTACGCTGGCAGCAGCAAGATATGCGTCAGCAAACATTAAGCAGCTCATTCATCATTCACGCTATGAACATGAGGTATGAGGTCATAGTTGGTTTGTCTCATCATTTGAGAATGTAACATTCCAGTTAATAGACCTTTCACCATTGTTGGTGCAAATGCCCAAAATCATTCCAGGTTTTAGGATACGAGGCAGCTTCCTGCACAGTCAAAGGGATGTACACAAATTATTTAGAAATAGACTATATCACATCCTTTAAGACGGCTAGTGATTACAATTTTAAACCCTTTTTAATCTTCTTTAATTATAGGTAAATAGGTGGGTTTGCTGGTTCAAGCTCCTGCTGAACTGAAGTGGAGATACAGAGGGGAAGACATGCGTCATAGTTCCATAGGTGGGGACTTAAAATTGGGATTGCCGCTTTAAGCACTGATGGTATGTTAATACCAAACAGAGAATGTGTGTTTCACAGAGTAAGATGCAGTGTTTTATTTACTTAGGAAAGCAGAATAAAGCTGTTGACTTGCTAGGGTCTGCCAGATCCTCCAGAGATGCTCCCAGTCCGGGGAGTCCGGGAGCAAGGCTGCTTTCCACCGAACTCAAGGTAAGGTGAGATGGGGTTCTTGAGATCATATAGGAGCAGCGTAAAATCAGAGCAAGAACCCTGGCAGATAGAGCACCAGCCCAAAATTAACAGACCTAATTTAGATGTTGGTTCTTAGGCTAAATCTGGTCTAAATCCTTTATTTAGTCCAGAAATAGTTGTTGAAAATTGGAGAAGTTTGGTTGGTCTTATGTTGTCCCACTTCACTCCAATAATAGATGTTGATAAGATGTTCCAAACCCAGTTTTCAATGTCTTTTCAACTTTCTAAAAATTAAGGCTTTTCACCTTTTTGACTCTCGAGCATGCTTCTTGGTTGTTCTATGAATTGATATATATATATATATATATATATATATATATATATATATATATATATATATATATATATATGTATATATGTGTATATGTGTGTGTGTTTTTTTTTATTGTGGGAAATTACATGGCAACCACTGATAGGTTATTGTTCTTTTTTGTTTCATAAAAAATTACAAGGAAGACTGTGGCAAATGATGGATAGGTAAGTAGAGATAATAACTTGTGCCCTCTTTTCTCTTTGTGTTTTCTCTGCATGGGTATGTGTGTGTGTGTGCCAACAGTGGTGTATGTGTGGGTGAGTTGCAACTTGTAACAATAACTTCCTAATTACAGTTCCCCAGTGTTTGTGCAATCTTCCTGAAATGCTAACTAGGCCCCTACAGGGACGGTGGTACATTATTAATCCGTGTGCTCGCTTGAGCATGTGTGTTCTGGGATGGAACATGTGCATCTGGAGCATGGATGTGTGCATGTGTAGCACAGACAGTTTGCAGATCTCTAAGTCCTTTAAGGGTTTAAAAATGCCTTACTTCTGTGAATGCTGCAGATATGTTTTAGAATTTCAAGTAAAGAAATTTCTGCTTTCAATGCCTTTAGTTGTGTGTTATATGCCTCAAACCTCATCTTCCAAATTCAGGATGTTGTCAAAGTTTTCACACAGCTAAACAATACTAAAGACATACTACAACAGTGCTTTTGAGCAAAATAATAAGAACAATTCTCAAATATTCTATCTTATAAATATTCTTAAAAAATCACAATAGGGGCGAAAAGGGCTGCTCACTAATTTTAATACTGTTGTCTAAATCCTAGACTACCAGGAAAATCTTTAATGGTTATAAAAAATGAAATTTCTCATTTCACCTTATTCCTTTAAAAGTAGAGGCTTTGGGCTCAGCCAAATTCATGTCAGGTTTTTTTAAAAAGTTTCACATGTGACAAATTGCCAAGAGAATAAGTCAGCAGAAGTGTGTAAAATAAAGGCGTAAATATCCGTAAGCAGAGACAGCAGTTGCTTACGGGCCCACGACATCTTAGGGCCCCATCACTGACACCTGGTAGGCCCCCTATGCAATTGTAGACTATGACGTCTCTTTGAAGATGTAATAGTGCGAAAAATTCCACCTGATACGGAAGTGACTGACCGCCCCGGACCTTTTTTATACCCCAACACATGCCAGATTTCAACAGGATGGTGAGCCGTTTAAACACGACACCAATAGCAACGCAGACAGTGGTACTTTAAATTACTATGTTAATAACCGTGTATAGTTCATTAGACGGTTGGTAAAAAATAAATGTATTTGAGAATTTAATTTTTTACACTATGGCCTGGACTTATGAGTAACCCAAAGCGTAGATTAAAACCATAACCGTTACTTACAATGTGTTAGCGACGATGGATACGATTTTCCATGTGGATGGGTGATCATATACTACTGAGAATTGCATAATTGTATCTTCTTGGCCGATTTATGGATATGTCACTGTATCCTGAACCTTTATCACGTGCTGTGCTTCATATGGGGCCAACCCATATAATGTTACTTACGGGCCTATTGTTGTGTCGTTACACCATTGTATCTGAGAGAGAGTATAAACTGGAATGCGACATATTTGCTAATATCCAATATATATATCGGCCACAATATTGAAAAAAAGTGAACATGGACATATACAGGATGTCCACTGTCCAACTGTAGGTCAACTGAAATTCTCCAAAGAACCAAAGAATATGATTGAAAACAAAACAAAACAAAAAACAAAAACAAAAAAACAGAACTCTATAGAATCAAAATAAGCAACTTTAATTTGAGCAGTATCAACATTTCCACCTTACTAGTGCTGGGGCCCTGAATAATTTTAACAGAGCAAATGTTCCATCCAACACCTATTGTGTATTTTGTGAAGTTGCTCAACCCATGACTTTCTCCTCCGCCTGTGAAATGACTACATATATGTGTATTTAAGTAATTAGATTTCAAATCTACGGATGAGAGTTTTAAAATAAAAAAACAGGAAGCTGCGTAAAGCTTAAAGTGATAACACGCAGGCTGTCATACTTTGTAAAAAAACACACCTGCAAAAAAAACCTTAAAAACATAAATTTGACATATTTACAAGCTGCTAAAAAGTCCCATCTTTCATTTAACACAAGGGACGAAACTAAATTTAAGTATTGTACCAATCTTGAAACTTTTAAAACAACCAAAGATGGTTACAAATGAATACATAAATTGGAGCCTTTTAAAAATTTGTTTAATGAAAAAAATTTTTTTCAGTTTATACACTCAACCTCAGTACAGCCTGCAAGTCAGAATGAACGTTAGAGGGACACAATATAATAATCTTATATTCCCTCTAAAATCTAACATCTTGTTTATTTCCCAAAGAGGCAACTTAGATTGAGCTAAAACGTTAATATTGTCAACAAAACTTGCACATTTAAAACTTGTCTGCTTTCCTTAATGTGCTCTAACTGTGTGTTTAGATAAAGAAGTTTGTTGTCATGGGTCACTAAAGTGTAATTTTAAAAAGTTTTACAAAGTCATAGCTTACACTTTGTCGACTCTGCTTCTCCACCATGCTTCTCTCCACTTACTTAAATCTATGAGCATGTGTACTCACTCTCCCCTTCTCTTCTACTTATGTGTAATATGTGTAGCATTACTGTAGCTTTAGAAGCGAGGGTTTCAGAGTTCGATTCCCGGCTTCAATCTGTTCAATATCCAGGAGTTTGAATAAGCCCAGTAGTTAACAGCCTGGAGCCACAGAGACCAGGGACAGGTCCACCTAGTGGTCCTTCAAAAGTTTGTGAGCAGCCACTGAGTGGGTGAGGGTATGCACAAACTGTAGTCGTGGATCTCTGCCCATTGGTCACCAACAACCTGTCCTGTTTCTAACCAATTTTCCTAACTCAGTGACGCACCCACTGGGAAGCGCGTCGGGAGCGTTTAAGCATCTGACACGCACGACGCACCACAAACGCGCTGCTGCTCGAGATGGAAAAATTTAACTTTTGCTGCCCTACTCACCGCATCAACCAATCAGAGACGCTGATCTGGGAATGCCAGGCAGACAGACACATCGCTGATGATACAGAGCACTATGATCACTCATCTGAAACTGTTTATTAATGCCTAAATTAACTTAAAATGCTAACAACCTGTGTGTTTGCTTTTATTATCCTGGTGCCTGCAGTTTGGATTATGTACATGAAAACCCCCTTCCAGCCGCCGCGGTAAATTGAATGGGATTCCTAGTGACAGCGCACCGAGGGGATGTGGGGGTCTGAGCAGCTCCGACTGAAATAATATTGGAAGGCAGGATGGTAATCTGAATGAACTGACTGCACTGACTAAGTTTTCAGGTGGATTTTCTCACTTAAAAACATATTAAAACTACTTTATTCCCACTGATCACAGCAAATATAGCTGCAAGGCAAAGAAAGGATAGAGTAGCTCCGCCCAACGCGCCTCAGACCCACTTTCCACCTCGCAGCTAGAGCAGCAAAGCTGCTTCAGCCGCGCATCAGGACTAAACTGGTACAAGCAGCAAAAAGGAAGCAGCAGACGTGATTTTGCTGCTCCTGCTGCGCCCCGGTGTGAATGTAGCATCAGTGTGAGGGATTGCTGTCGAGTCAAAAAGTAGATGCAGTACGCTGGTTTTCTTTAGATAGAAAACTTTGAACCAATCTGACTGTAGGATCTGGTTGAATAGTCTCTGTTAAGTGCCTTGAGATGAAATATGTAGTGAATTTGCACTATATAAATAAACTGAATTGATTTGTATAAAATGCAGCACAGGGCTATATTGTTTTGCCTATTTAGCTGATTCTTTATACAAATAAGATTTGTTAAGTTAGATTTTCATTTTTAAGAATATAGCATTTATTCACGTTTTACCACATTACTTCTAAAAAAAAAAAAGTTAACAACATAACTTGGACAGTTGTTCACTAAAGGCACTGAATATTTTCTATTTTATTTTTTTATTTTATAGATCCAGTCAGAATAGAGGTGTCATGTTTACTTTGCACACAGTTTTGTATCCATACTTTGGGGCACTCTCAACAAAGATCAAAATTATGACATAAGATACCGATAAGATACCAATTAAGCATGTTGGAGCCATGTGCTCCAACATGCTTAATATGGAGAGAATCAGAGATGGCTTTTCTAAATAACAAATAATGCAATCAGATTGGGAGTTTAGCTTGCGATGAGCTTTGTTTATCTGGATTGAAAATGTGGAAAGTAGATAGGCACCTGAAGAGGGTTCCTCCATTACAAAGATGTACTTCTTAAGTATTTTGGTAGAACTTGTCCCACAGTGATGCCTCTAGACACAAAGAATTTACTATGGATGGATAGCTTACTCTTGGGGCTAAGGTAAGTGATGGATGAAAAAAAGCCACAGAACACAGAAGTCCTTCAAAACTTCAGGTGAAGGTTAGAACAAAACTGGAGCACAGTGAAATGACAGCCCGAATGTTGAACCCATCACAGTTCATTTGTTTTGTACTCCCAGACATGCTGGCAATTTCTCTCCACTAAAGATGTCACTTCTCATTACAGCAGATTTTTAATGTTTTCACCTGCCTTATTACTGATGTAAGCATCAGAGTCAAACCACCATATAGTCTACTAAAGCTGCTGCAGAAATAAAAAAGATCTTACCGTGTAGCGGCATGCTGAGATGTGTTTTTTGTTTATTATTGAGCAGGATTTTGTTTTGGCTTAAGAGTATCTTTTTTTCTGCCCTTTCTGAGGTGCCCCTACAAATTGTGAGCCTGCTGCAGCAAGCACTGCAGTACTAATGCAGGATGAAAGCAAGATGAGCAACCTCAAAGATGGTTATCAATAAATTCCCAAAATAAGTGACTGTTTCACTCTGATAGAGGGTGTCGGGCTTTGAGACAAGCTAGTCAATCATTTCTCAATCGAAAAAGGAAAATGTCCTAAAAAGGAGTAAATTAAACTATGCAGCAACCACATCATGCCTGATTATGATAGTAAGAGTTCTCTAACCCGGTTTCATTCAATTTTTTGCTTTCCTTTTCTTGTTCCTTCTGTCTGTTGATGGCACTCTGCCAACAACTGGAGTCAGTCAGTGGGAAAACTCTGTTAGTAGTCTATGCCCTGTGGGACGAAGTGGCAACAACATTCGCTACAACAGATAGTGGGGCATCCAAAATTTAACTGGTTGAGTGATTTTGTGTCTAACGGATGCATCCAGTGAGCTTCTGTGTTTGAACTGCTCAAACACAGGCATGGAGGTAGGTTATTATACATCCATGTCTGAGTTGCACTATTCATGCTTGGTTGAAGTCTCTGTACCTGAAAAGCTCTTATGAGAGCTTTGCTCTTTTTTGTAGTGTGTGTAGTTCTACTGGATTGAATCCTACCCTACCAATGAATATTTGGCAAAGATTTGGTAACATGAATGCAGTAAAAAAAAAAAAAAGCAAACATGTATATAAACAATGTAAGAACATTTAATATTCAAGAACTATTACAGTCATATTCAAAATGAAAATATTCCTATTGTAAAATAAAGCAACCTTTGTGCAGGAAATAAACACATTTCTCATGACAAGCATATTTTTGTATTGATTATTCACTGGATAGATGTAATACTCTAATCCTATATGGTGTATATTCACTAACTGTAGGCAGGAAATTGTCACACAGGAGGAATAAAAGCTTGAAATCTTCACTCTGTGCATAGCGTATCTATGGAATGTACTGAATCTAGCGAATTAAGTTTATTAAGTTTTCTATAACTTTCTAACTTACCCAAGATGATTGTAAAAAGCATGTGAAACATGAGGGAGCTGTCAAACATTTATTTAAAGAATAAATACACGTCAAAGTAAAACGATGAACAAAGTTTTAAAAAGACTTATATTTTGTTCAACAATGACTGCAATTAATTGTGAGAAATGAATTAGGACACTTGCACATCTCTTCTAATTTGAAATGACTAAAATGACATATGCATATATCACATCAAGTGCAATTGATACGAATATTGGGCATCAGGCAACAGCGCATTCTCTTCCTTGTTTTCCTACTATGGGCTTCAACGAGGCACCACATCAGATTCAACAAACATCCTTAACTTCAGATAACTGTGTAAACGATCCTTCTAAAAATGATACATCCTACCTGTACATAAGTGAGAAGCAGTAAAAGCCAAGCAGTGAGTAATAAATCACAAGAGCAATAAAAGCCATTTTGCCTGTTGGTTGCAATTTTGCAAAAGTAAAAATAAAAATTATTTGATTCAAAATCGATTTCAAAAACATTTCTAGCAAAAGCAAGAGTATAATGGAAACTGGTGGTCGAGGTAAGGGGAACACCATATGATGTAAATGCTTTGCCATCAATCAACATGACACAACAGTGCAGAATCCTCTTTTAATGCTAAAGCACACATGTATTCTACATTTCCAGACCATATCTGTCATCCTGTCTCATACAACACATTAACATAGAAATGTTAACGGTTAAACTTTATTTTGATGAATTAAGACAGACCCAAACCCATGGATTCCACACGAGTAATGCTGCCATTCAGTGAAATAAATGAATGTCTATTAGAATTTAAGGTTGAGCCTCCTTTCTGAACTGTCCATCCTTTTCTGTTCAAGATATTATTGCAATAGTTCACTGCCTACACTTTCTTCAATTAAATAACAACAAATTAAACCAGTTTCCCATGGGAATTGACATGCCACCTAAAGATGAAGTGGCCAATTCTCTCATCAGCGGATAAATATTTTATTTATATGTGCAAAGTTTCATAATGCATTCTGTCATGGTATAGCCTAATTCATTCTGGATTTTAAAATGGACGATTGCTTCAAAATAACAACAAACTTGGTCACTTTGTGAAAAAACAAGGCTTGGATAACTGACTGCGCAAGACTTCTACATAAAGTCTTTAGCACTTTGGCAAGTTTCTTGCACCTGAGAGAAGATTAGAAATAGGAGAAAAATGGTTAATGCATTTTCTCCGAAAATACTAGTACAAACCATTTTAAGAACGAATGTGTTCAGACAGATGCCTCTTGCATTAGTCCCATTGTTCTAATCATTTGCATCTCATGGCTGGAGAACACCACTGTAAATCATGAAAAGTCACAAACAGCTGCCTTTCTGTATAAGAAAGATTGCAAAAGCTTAAGATTAGGAAAGAGAATTTTAAAAGGCCTTAAATCATCTTGAAGCTGCTGACGCCAAAGTCCAAGGCAAAAAAATGTAGCTCTTGTGCATTTAAAAACAGAGGACTTTTCCTTTTTTTTCTTTCTTTGATTCATGCAGGTTTTCAGGGTGTATTTTAATTTTGCTTTGACATTTCAAAAGGAATAGTAATTACAACTTCCAGGAAACAAAAAATGTAATATTTTTCATATTTCCTGAGGTAGTTATATAACTGTTGAAAAATAATCAATGCTACGGATCTATAATGAGTGCTGCGGACATCATTATAGGTCCGTAGCACAAAAGAAGGGAATATTGTCTCTTCCGTGTCAGAATGCCTAAAATGGCCCTTGTGAAATCAAAGTTTTCCTTGGCCTATTTTATGTGATAAAATGTTTGTTTGAATAGGAGTAATGATAGAGAAATCCTGTACTATTCACAATGCTGTACTGTTTAGGGGGACAGAAAGCAGATGCCTTCCCCTCCCTACTCTAGACAGGGGTGAAGGGAAGGTCATGAGAAATCATTAGTTCACATAGCCTCCTTCATATTATGGTTAAAGTTTATGCCCTTCTGGGGTGAACGAGAAACAGTTATTTGAAATGTGTATCTGAGCAAATTCATTTCCTTTGATGAACTAAAGTGTTTCTCGTGAGAAGATTCAATGTTCATGTGTGTGTATGGTGTGGATTCTTTTTAAATGTAGGGGTGTGTTTCTGAATGCTTCAAAATCACACTCAGTTGTATTCAGCTGGTTTGTGCCATTCTCCTCAGCAGATTAAAATAAAAACGTTTTCTTCCTTGCATATCATATCAACTGTCAGTGCTCATTTTTACTCCACACTGTTTTCTTTTTGTTGTTTTTATGAAATATGCTATCGCTAAAAGCTAAAACACCTCAAAACATGCAAGTACGTGGTTCAAACCCCACAGTCTGCCACTCTGGGTCCCAGGATAATGTTCAATTTGAGTCTCGGAGACTCCGAGCTGCCCACTGGTCCCTAAGGCAGGCGTGGGTACACTTGCTGAAGTATAAACTTGTTGAGGCAAAAACTTCAACAACACTTTGGAACAAACCCTATGAACATGGTTCGTCATGCAATTAAATTCATTACAAAGTTGCTAAAGTTTTTATCTCACTCGCTCATTGAACCTCTTCATGCACCTTGGAAGTTGATGACATTGTGCCAGAAACTTTTGGATCTTAAAGGTTTAACCTTCCCAGTTAAAACTAATTCTAATGTTTATTTTATACTGTACATATACATCCCTTAGATGAGTCAGTAATAATTATTTAGCCATTATTTTATCTTAGTTTAGATACACAAATATCATGTTTAAACACCCGAGTAATTAACACAAGAAAATATTTTTTCTTTTATTTTAAAGCTAATCATTTTAAGAATAGATGTGTTATTCCAACATCTTTACACTTTTAATATAAAGATTTTTATTTTATTTACCACCTGCCCTGGTAACAAATACCTCAGAGATGGGAGTCAGTTGTGCTAAAACAAAAAACGTAAATGTCTGTTAGTCAGCATAATTCATTAATTAGGAACAGGAGCTGAAAAATATATCTGAGGAAGATAAGAAAAGGAGTAGCAGTTGTATTCACCAAAAAAAAAAAAAAAAAATTGGTAATATAACCATAAGGATTTCATATTTATCAGTCTTGGCCCAAAACAGTCTGTGTGGATTACCATTAAAAGTCTAAAAACTGAAATATAGACTTAAATTTACATTCATCATAATCATAGCCTAGAGGTCCACAGAGCATTTAGATATAGTCATACGCACTTTTGGACAGCAGTAGTTGAATGGAAACAGTAACTTTGTTTTTAGATGTTGACAGTTGTTCTTTGAGCTGAAATAAATCTCCAACTAGCCAAATGTATCTTTCTTGTAACTTCAGATAAAATATTTCAAGAACGTTTTTAAACCTCTGACTGGTGGTGCACAGCAATATGTGGGGGTAGGGCAGTGGTTCTTCAGTTTAATTCATCTAGTTTTGACACTTTCTCTGCCATAAGTGTCATTTGATAAAAATGAATCTGAACCTATGGAAATTGTATAACATAAAATATAACTGGGTCTTAAAAAGGAGTATGTTCCAATAAACCTGACCTGGCTCATACTGGGGTCCAAAATTTGATGCAAACTATTAGAACCCATTTTGAGCATTGACTTCGATATAATTCAAGCATTATGTTTTGTGATATAAATAGCTACTTTAAATGTATAAACTTAGAAAACATTTTAGAATATTTGTATAGAAGCTGCTGTCCCTGCTCCCGACTGCACCACAAATTCTGGCAATTCAGCCTGTCCCGGGACAAAGATTTGATTAATTCTAAGTGACCCACTCGTTTGTGCAGAAAGCCTCTCACGTGTTGGACTCATTAATAAATATCGAAGATGACCTGGTTCAATTCAACAGAGTTCGTAATTGCAGACACACAAGAAACATCCACCGCACACATCCAGGGAGAAGTGATCATTTAAATCTATATCTGCACCCCGCATTATCTGCCCCCACAAGAGCTTGGAGATAAAATGATCGAGCTGATCATTAAATGCCCTCCATTAATAACCAGTGGGAACTCTCTCACACATACACACAAACAGGTTGATTTCAGAACCACTGGAATGCTTCGGATATTGTCATGTATTAAAGTTGCCATGCACCATGTCGTATCAGTCATCTCAAAGCTGAAACACGACATGCGTCGAATCAGGCTTTGTGCACAATCTCTATACAGATAATGATGATGATGGGAGCGCTTAAGGTTGAGTCTACCTGATGTGGATCCAGATGCCAGTACGCAGAGAGACGGCGCTCCTCTGCACAGTGGTCCGCTCGCTGCCTCCGGCGATGGACGTGCGTCTCAGTGAAGTGCGTCTATGTGTTTTTCTGCTGTTTATTTGATTGTTTGTCCAAGCTTGTCTCCTTTCTCTTCAGATGTATCTGACATCAGCTGTGACCGAGAAGAGGCTCCGTCGGTCACAGCGGCTCCTGATGTGGTGATTGAGATTTTTTTGGATGCAAAGCAGCGTCTGATGTGATGCGCTCTGCCTCCCTGCTTCTCCGTCTCTCTCTGCTTCTGCCTCTTACACTGCGTCAGGCACCACTTCCCCTCCTCCTCCTCCTCCTCCTTTCCACCTCTCTCTCTCCTCTCTCCTCTGTTTGACTGCTTTGACTCTACCTCCCTCCTGCACTGGAACAGACGGTGATTAATTCGATGGAATCCAGCCTCTTTCCTCCTATAGCTCTGCGCTTCAATCACCTCCAGCCCGTCACTTCTCTGAACTGAAGCGAACAACAGCCAGCTGTTTCGGCATAGAAAAGGGGGGCTTGGACTGCACTTGAAGCTGTGAGATGGTAGCTACTCTCCACAAAGAAAGAGATGGAGTCGTATCAAACTCAATCTTGCAAACTTTTTAATGAACATTTTAAAAAACCCAGCTGAGTGGTAGAATGAAACAGGCAAACAGCTTTTTTTTTTCCTGGAGTGATTGATGCACTATATTTTTTTCAAAAACATGCCAGATTGAAAATTTCCGTGCTATCTAAAGTTGGTTACTTTGCTAAGTACACAAAAGGACAACAATGTCCCATCAGCATGATACAGTAAGATTAGTAGGATGCCCAAGCCTCCATGGGGCCCTAAGCGAAATTTGATTTTTGGGGCCCTTTTTTATTTCTGCTAGTAATGTCTGTTTCTGCCATCTACAGTCCATTATTCATATCATTCAGTGTTCTATTTGTGTACATCAACTGGGTTTCCATTTACCATCAAATTTGCAAATTGTAATTATGTAATTATTAAATACATTAGCAAAATATAAACAATGCAAATTCCATAGAAAAAAGCAATTTTTCAAATAAAAGTTTTTACAACTGGGATGGTTTTTCGGTCAAATCAAAACTGCAATGAAAAAACTTATTTCAGATCCCATGAGTCATGTGATATGCAACTGGATCTTACTGCCTTGTAAAAAGTCAAAGAAGACCAGAAGAACTTAAAGCTATAGTGTGATGGCGGAGTAGGCCTATAGTTGCATTCAGTGTATTCTCATTATCAGTTCGTATGAAATCGTACGAAAAGTTATGCACCGTAATTTCGCACGTTTTAGACGTTTTTTTCGTGGTATTTCGTCGTATTTTTACGTCTTGCCTCGAGACAAGATATTCTTGCGCATGCGCATTTTGCGCACCATTCAATAACAGAATTTAACAGACAATTAACCCTAACCCTGCACCTAACCCTGACCCTAACCCTAAGATACAAAACAGCAAGCAGCGTAG
The DNA here is from genome assembly GCF_016077235.1 of Cyprinodon tularosa. Lineage (NCBI taxonomy): Eukaryota > Metazoa > Chordata > Actinopteri > Cyprinodontiformes > Cyprinodontidae > Cyprinodon > Cyprinodon tularosa. Next base: position 675,922 of record NW_024038867.1, on the reverse strand, counting down.
TTAGAGACATGAAGAAGTAATTATTGCATTGTTTTCCCCAGTTTTACGTCCTTCCGCGGATCTGCTTTTTTCGTCTGTCTGGTTGCGCATGCTCACTGATCTGTTTTTTCAAGGAAAAACGTCAAAAACGTACAAAATACTGTGCATAACTTTTCGTACGATTTCATACGAACTGGTAATGAGAATATGTTGTTGCATTTGTGAGGCTGCGTAATGGGCGGTGAATTGAACTTGGTACTGCTGCAGAAATTTCACGTACAGTACAATACCGCTAACTGGTGGTATGCGGGTTTAGATGCAACAAGTTGTGCTGAACTCACGCAGCGTGTGAGCCTATGCTCAGGGTAGCAAATACAGTATTACAATATTACACATACAAATCCTCTATGCATTTGCGGATCTCACACGGCAGAAGTGTAGCAAAAATCATGTCTGTAAATGAGAGCCAACCGAGAAACCGCTCGACTTTTCATTTCATACAGAATGTTCAAAAGTTGCATTTGTGATATCACTACTTACAGGAAGAGCTAAGCAGTGCAACACTGTTGAATGGCAAATAATCCCTATCTTTTGTTCATCCTGCTCAGTATTTGTTAAGGGACTCATCTTAGATCCAGTATTTCCTAATCAAGATGCAGCAAGTTTCTTATAATTTAAGAGAGGTAGAAGGTCTGTTGCTCAATATATCATTGACTATCATTCTCTGAAATACAGCAGTGGATAATCTAGGTCCAGAAAGTAAAGTAAAAAAAAAAAAAAACATGCCTTGTTTCCTTTTTCCTTTATCCAATTCACTTGGCCAGGTGATTAGCCCCTCAGGTGTTTAGTCTGTATTGTGGAGCTGGAAATGCAAATGGTTGGAACTGATCCTGAACAGGCCTTTTACTCTCTGAATTACTTAAAATACTTTTAGGATCTCTCTAGCCACATAGACCTTCTCCTCTCTGAAAGGAAAAGAAAACGATGTCATGAGGAATCCTAGTCTGTTTTTCCCAGAAAGTGTTTTTTCTCTCAAAAGAAATCTTTTCCAGGTTACCAAGAGACCAATCTTTTAACTCATCCTATAACCCCTGAATCTGAAGCATTACTGTTGGGTTACTCCAGACAGTTTGATAAGGAACAATTACACAGGAGACAATGAATGTGTTTCTATTGCAGAGGCAAGCTCAACAAAAAGCTCTGACTGCCAGCTCAAAGGACACTACTGAGCCATCTCCTCATCAGTTTTCCTGCTAGACTTGTGAACTCCTCCAATTCCAATCAGATCTCTCTTTTATTAATTCCAGAGTGACACTCAGTATTTGGACATCGTCCGAAAGGAGTCATGGTACCAACTACCTTCCAGTTTTTTTTACTTCTTTGCCTTGCGTGGACATCATTTAACCGGTACCAACCAGATAACTAGAAGTTAGGCCTGGTTCTTTGTGAAAATCGTTGGGAAGAGATCAAATTCATGGCCATCCGCTCTCTACACATTCTCATTGTTTTGGGTTCCACTTTTTGTACAGCAAAGCTAGTGACTGCCATGTAAAATGATACTGGGATAGACAAAAACACGCTCTTCTTCCCATTTGTTTTTTGCATGTCATTCCCCTGCTCCTACTGATGCCAATGAGTATTTTGCCATAGTATTATGGACTCCTGAGGTACTTAATAAGCCTGGACCATAGCATTACCTCAGCCAGCCCTAAGATTATTCCATAGAAAGCAGCAGGAAGGATGCAGTAGCTTCTGCTTTCACCACTGGGCATCAGGATTTCACCGCGGCATTCGAATCTTGTGCTAGAAAAATATGTTCTAGAGACATGCCATAACTTACACTCTCATCTCTATCTTTAAGGAAACCTTCTTTTCCCAGTGCTGGGAATTAGGAGGATGCTATAGACCCTGCTCCTACCACTGTGACTCTTGAAGCTATAACAGCTTTTTGTCCGGTCAGAGGAGCTGAACCTGACCTGCATGGTGGCTCAGTTTAAATCATTAAAGATAGACTCCAAATAAAGTTTCCTTTAGTCCCTGTATTCCAACAGGAGCTCCTCCATCATCTCTAGTGCCATGTGTTAGGGCCCCAAGTAATGAGGGGTTCACCGTGGTTCCAAGTCTTCTTTATCTGCAACAGTTTCATAGTTTCCCTGGTTCTATCATTTTAAGTTTTATTATCCTTAGTGCAAGCCTGACAAGCTTTTAGACATCGTGGTATGGCCTGTAAGATTTCCTCACCTCTAGGATGAGCCTTCCAGGTTTCCAGACCTCAGACCTAATCCTTCAAGATCCAGGCCTCTGTCAGAAACATGCCAAGTTACAGAACTTTGACCCCAAGGCTGCAAAGTTGCCAAACCTATGGCTTGAGTCCAAGCCTTGTCCAGGTTTCAAACCTTGTTTTGGGTGCTACCTGTTGCCTACTAGAGCTCCTATGCTCTCTCTTTGCAGATGTCTTGCTGGTCTCTGCTCAGCCATTGTTGCCAGGAATCAGTTCCTCTTCTTTGGTCTCTCAGTGCCCTGTTCGGTTTTCATCCTCTTCTCGTTAGAAATTGTCTTATTTGGATTATTTTCTGGACTGTAGCTATTAGCCTAGTAATAAAAATCTAAAACCCTAAACAACAAATGTTTCAAATAGTGAAAATATATATATGTTCACTCACCCATTTAGAAACAAATATGCTTGTGCAAAAAAAATTACACACTTTAACAAAACAGTTCAACTAAATTGAGTGTTTTGTTTTGACCTCAACATTTGACTCAACAGTTGCTGTTTTTTTTTATTTTAAATTCTTTTACATTTAAAAAGCACTAAATGTAAATTAGGAACTGAAGTGAATGGCTACAAAGCATTTGACAAAGAGGAGATGCAACTAGTGTAAATTAATATGGACCTAGATTGGTCTCAATTTTCACAAATACACATATGTGATTCATACATGCACAATAAGATCCACTCATACACAGAACGATTCATACAAGCACAAACAAAATCCGCACACACACACACAGTAGAAGATCAATACACGCACAGGAGAAACCTAATAATATAGTGCATGCACAGGAGAGCATGCACTATATTATTATTAAATTCACAGGAGAAAAACATGCAGTTATAAACGCTTAATTTAATATGACATAATTAAATCTCACCTTCAACATCAATCGCACACGTTCTGCCCAAACAGTTTTGTTTCTCTGTCGGTCTTTGTAAAAGGAATAATCAAATAAAACGGGTTTGTTCTCTACCTCCAAAGAAGTTTGGAGGTAGAGAACATCTTTAAAAAAAATTTTGAAGTTGTGAGAGGCACTCTTGGAAGGACTGGATTTGATTAAACTTTTAAGCCTTCCAATGGGCTCACCACCTGTAGGAGGGGCCAAAGGGGTCAGGTGCAATGTGTGATGGGTAAAAATCGAGGTTGGGGACAATGGTGTTCTGATCCTCGACTCAAGAAGCTGACTTTTGGGACATTGAATGTCACCTCTCTGGTGGGAAAGGAGCCTGAGTCAGTGCGCAAGGTTGAAAGGTTCCAGCTAGAGATAGTTGGACTTACCTCGTTGCATGGCTCTGGCTTTGGAACCAGTCTTCTTGGGAGGGGCTGGCCATTCTTCCACTCTGGAGATGCCTCTGGTGAGAGGCGCAGAGCAGGAGTGGGCATACTTGTTGCTCCTCATCTTGGAGTCTGTACGTTGGGGTTCACCCCGGTGAATGAGACAGTTACCTCCATCAGCATATATGTGGGGGGATGGGTTCTGACAGTAGTTTGTGCTTTTGCACCACACAGCAGTCCAGATTACCCACCCTTTTTGAAGTCCTTTTAGGAGGGCTACTGGAGAGTGCCCCTCTGGGGACTCCTTTGTTTTTCTGGGGGACTTCAACGCTCACGTTGGCAATGTCAGTGCGACGTGGGGAGGAGTGGTTGGAAGGAATGGCCCACCTGACCTGAACTCCAGTGGGGTTCTGTTGTTGGACTTCTGTGCTTGTCATGGATTGTCCACAATAAACACCATTTTCAAGCATAAGGGTGTTGATAGGTGCTCTTGGCACCAGGACACCCAAGGCCAATTATCGACTTTGTTGTTTCCTCTGACCTGCGGCTGTATGTCTTGGACACTCGGGTGAAGAGTGAGGCAGAGCTTTCCACCGACCTCTACCTGTTGGTGAGTTGGCTCCAATGGTGGGGCAGGACGGTGGTCAGACCTGGTAGGCCCAAACGTGAGGGTTGTGAGGGTTTGCTGGGAACATCTGACAGAGTCCCCCATGAGAAGGAGATTTAACTCCCACCTCACGGTGAGCTTTGAACACGTTCCAAGTGAGGTGGGGCACATTGACTCTGAGTGGACCATATTCTGTGCCTCTATTGTTGAGACTGTTAGTCAGGGCAGTAGCTGCACTGTTGTTGGTGCATGTCACGGCTGCAACCCTCGAACACGCGGTGAGGGAAGCTGTCGAGCTTAAGAAGGAGTCATATCAGGCTTTATTGACCTGTGCGACTCCAGAAGCAGCTGACGTTGTAACGGCAGTCAAAGCGGCAAGTGGCTCAGCTGGTCACTGAGGGAAAAACTTGGGCGTGGGAAGAGTTCAGAGACGCCATGGAGTAAGATTTCCATACAGCTTTAAAGCGATTCTGGTCTACAATCCAGCATCTCAGGAGGGGGAAGCAGTGTAGTACTAACACTTTTTATAGCTGCTGACCTTGGCTTGGGACGTCACATGTCGGTGCGCAGAGTACTTCGAAGACGTCCTTAATTCCACCAACACATCTTCCATTAAGGAAGCAGAGCCTGGGGGCTCTTAGTCGGGTTCTCCCATCTCTGATGCTGAGGTCACTGAGGTGGTTACAAAACTCCTCTGTGGCAAAACCCCAGGAGTGGATAAGATTCCCCCTGAGTACCTTAAGGCTCTGGATGTTGTGGGGCTGTGTTTTTAACGCGACTCTGCAACATTGCGTGGACATCGGGGGCAGTTCCACTGGATTGGCAGACTGAGACAATCCGGCTCAGAGGGAAGCTCTCACCCAGCTTATATAGGGAGAGCTTGATAATGAGCTGATGGGGATCAACTGTGAGCGCTGAGCACCAGCTCCCAGGAAAGGATCCACAGCGCCCTCTGGAGGGCAAACCCCTGGATCCCAACAGTAACAGAAGCCCACAGAAAGGGATCCACGTCGCCCTCTGGAGGGCAAACCTCTGGATCCCAACACTCTTAAGCCTCCCTGTTAAGGTCTATTCTGGGGTTCTGGACAGGAGGGTCCGTTGGATAATCGAATCTCGGATTCAGGAGGAGCAGTGTGGTTTTCATCCTGGCCGTGGAACAAAGAGTTCAAAAAGAGCTCGGCACCTTAATTTGACAGAGAAGGTCGGTGGTCGTGGACACTAGGAACCAGTGTCCATGTTTCATCTTGGCATGACCGGAGAAGAGAATGCAGTTGTGGTTCATAATCAGCTGTAAGACCTCTGTAACCTTTTGAAGAGGGTAAAGAATAATTTAACTGAAGGTTACTGGTTCCTGATTAAGCAAATCATTTAACAAAAAAATATTTGGCCAAATAATGTTTTATTCACCTCATGCATTTGCATTGTGAATTGGATAGAAAAAAATCCAATTGCTCAAAATTACTGAAAAGCTAGTTTGATCATATCCCAAATTCTTCCAGATAAACTTTGGTTTTCAAACACAAAATCCATCTTAAACTGTAATATGGTTTTCAACCATGTTTCCCGCTCCACTTTGTACATAGTAGTTTAGTTTAGTTTCACTAGTTTTAGTCAAGAGTTTTTAGATGAAATATGTTTGACTTGGAGATGAAGGAATTTTAGTTAATAAACTCTTATATTTTGAACAGAAGTTGTGGTAAATGTATTCCATGTATGTGCAGAATTATCTCTTTGATAATGATTTAAGCTTGATTACTCTTTCATTAAATGTTTTACAACACAGCTAGTAGGGCGTGTGTTTATAAACAAAATATAACAGCACAAACAATATCTGATTAAATAAGATATTTACCACCCCTACCAGGTTGGTCAATAAACATCTTAGGCTACGTTTACACTGCAGCCTGAAGTGACCCAATTCCGATTTTTTTGCCCATATGTGACCTGTATCTGATCTTTTTATGACAGTCTGAACGACACAGATCGGATTTTTTCAAATGCGACCCAGGCCACTTGGATATGTGGTCCTGAATCCGATACGTATCTGATCTTTTCAAATGCGACCTGTGTCTGTACGGCCAGGTCGCATTCATCCGACCTACACGTCATTGATACTTGACAAATGTTACTAAACGTTACTAATCTGCGTCCTACTAAGCGGAGGTGGGAAAAACTAACAACCATGGTGGAAGATAACACAGAGAGCAGTCAACAGAGAGCTCAGTGAGAGCTCTGTACGGACGTTGCTATTACTGCCCCACAAAACGCCATTGCAAGAAATCTGGCTCTCTTTCTTTTTGATCTTCTTAAAAAGATTTCATTCGTAATGTGCCTGCTCCTGTTGGAGAAGAACTTAAAGAACGCAATATACGCTGCGGTATTACGAGTCATGTTTACTTCCGCAAACACTGAGGACGCTTGCTACATGTGACGTCATCGCGTCCTCGAGTGCGCATGCGGGACACTTCGGTTGAACGCTTTCAGTTCACACAGTAGATCACATACAAGTCGCATATACTTGGAAGTGTGAACGGACATGCAAAAAAATCCGATTTCACAAAAAAATCGGAATTGAGCATTAAGGCCTGCAGTGTAAACGTAGCCTTAAAGTATCAGAACATTTGAATTCCCAGCTGGCTGGGAATTGAATATAACAGTTATTCACAACATTAATATGGCGTCCAACCTGGATGGGCATTGAATATAAATTCACAACAACGGTGATGTGTATTGGTGGATTGGTGGACAGCTCTCATTGATTAAAATTACTGAGCAAGTGCTCCACACAACGTACATGAGAAGGGCGGAGCGGTGCAGGGCAGACATGGAGGATGTGGAATCTGGGGGTCATCCCACATGGAGTAGTTTCTTGTGGTTGGCTTATACAGTGGAGCTTTGTAATTGGTAGCAAACCATCACTGCTTCAAAAAATGTATTTGTGTATCAACGCATGTCAGGGAAGTCTCAAAAATCCACACACAAATGCAGTAAAGTTTAAAGACTACTGATACTTTGTAATTTATTTTATAATTGTTTATGGACCAGAAATAATTTGGTGAATCGTGCTATGAATGTGTCGATCTTGTCCTGTTCATGTATAAATCACATAAGTGTATTTGTGAAAATTGAGACCGATCCAGCGCCATATTGAAATCATTCAAAATAAGTTGAAGTGTTGCAGGGGAAATGTATGACATAATTTCACATTTGCTTGTCTTCCACAGACAACGCGACGCCCTGGGTGAGGGGCCATATCGCAGTTTTTATGAGATACCACTGTCTTACCCTACTTTATCATAATTGTTTTAGGAAAATGATTGTTGAAGACCTTGACCACACACTGTTTTAAACAGGTGTGGAAATGCATGTGACCATAGAACAATATTAGGAGATAGCTAGATCATGAAAAGAACGGTGTAGCCCAATGTTTTTGTTTTTCCATTATCAGCCATGTGAAAGGTCTAAGATGTATTTAATAGACTTTATGTCAAATGGTATAAGTAAATGATCCAGGAACCAGCATCCGCGGAAATAGATGTATATAGATTCAGTAGTCTGACACAAAATTATCATTGGCTTATAGTGACATGAACTGCATTTATAATTCATGACCATGTACCAAGCAATTAGGAGTGTGAGAAACTGATAAGGTCAGATTAAATATAAAAAAGGCAGGAAAAAGAGACCTTATCAGATCATATTAAACCCCTTTTTCTGTCTCTGTGCAGAACATTTAACTATGGTACAATCCTAACTTGCCAAGCTACAGGCCAAGCTAATATGTGTGCGAGTCATATGTAAAAAGTGTGGCACACACTGCACCTGATCTGACTGTTTGTGATGTAACAAATGACCTATTTCTCTAAAAGAAATGAAGTTTTGAGCATTTTAGTTTGTGTTCTAATAAGTCTGAAAACTATAATAATGATAATAAAACCAATAATTATAAGCACAAAATATTAAAATGCAACCTCATCTTAATAGGTTTTTTCTATTTTATTTGATATATCCCATTATAGATTTCTATAAGAAGCAAGAAAAAAAAAGGAGAAAATATGTTATCTGATTGTGTAATGATCTCGCGCTGATGCTGATCACTCATTTCATTCACCTACTCAGCTCCACTCATTCCACATCCAGCTCTTACCGGCTTCACCTGTTTCCATCATTATATAATCACCATCAGACCAGTTGTAAGGGCCACATTATCTCGTGCCAATCCAAAAAGATTAATCCAGGATAATCTAAATTACCTGTATGCCCGTCTTTTCACTGTTAACTGTCTTTTGGATACCAAGCCTGCCTGATCCCGTTCTGAATCTTTCAGCTTGCTTGGATATCCTCTCTATTATGCCTCTATTTTATGAGCAGGAACCCAGTCAGCAGCGGTAAAAGGAACCTCTGAGAACTAGAGATCAGGTTAGTAACTAGGCTGGATCTCAATGAGAATTAAGAAAACAAAAATAAGGCCAGTAACCTTCTCAGAATCCATGTTGGAATGAGGATACCTAACTTTGGTTTTGTAAAAGTGCTTAGAAGATGGCCTGGTTTAGTGGTAATGTCACTATTGTCTTGTACTGGTTTCATGGAGAGCTTGCTGCACAGAAGAATAGATTGGGACAGATTGATAATTAGGAACTCACAGGCAGACTCGTGGAATCCCAGGGGGAACAAAAAAGTTCTTGGTTGTGGGATAGAAACAGGTTCAGGGCCAAGGGGACTGAACCAGAGGGGATATCCGAGGGGAGGAGGAGAATCGATAGTCAGAGGGCAAAAACCAGGTCGGTGTACAAAAATCATGAAGCTCAGAGTTGTCTGGTGTGGGCAAGGCAAAGGGGTATCCGTTTAACAAATGCAAGGTCAGAATTAGGCAATCTAGTCACTGTGGGAATTTCAAATAATCAGGCAATAGTAACTGTTTCTAAGGTCCAGTTAACTGGTAGCAGGAGGTAAGCATGAGTACTCCTGTTCCCTCCATGAAAAACATTTCATTCCAGCGCTGCGTGTCCCGAATCTGTAGCATCATCAATGACCCCTCAAACCCCTACCATGGACTGTTCTCCCTGCTGCCCTCTGGGAAGAGGCTTTGCAACATCCAATCCAGGTCCAGCAGATTCTGAAACAGCTTCTTCCCCGCTGCCATCAGACAGTTAAATGTTGAAAAAACTTTAAATCACATCACAGACTCTGCATCAAACTGACCATATCAAGGCATTTTTTGCACCATGTTTTTTTCTCCCACAATGTTTACATTTGATCATTGCTGCACTTTAAGATATGGAAATGTCATAAGAGCTGGGCAAAACGAAATTTAGTTTTGTATGAACTCTGTGTATATATAATGACAAAAAATGCTGTCTAAGTATAAGTCTAAATCTACTGATGAGAAGCAGTGGAGATGCACAGGTGGGAAGAATGAGTGATAATAATGCCAGGAACAGAGCTGAATGTAAGCAAACCAGCTACTTTCCAGATTATTGACAGGAAGTGTGAAATAAAAAATATCGGAATAAATGTGCTGCATGGTGACAGGCTTTGTAGCATTATTGCTCTGAGCAATTGGGCTCTGGGTTTTATTGCTAGCCTGGGGTCTTTCTACATGGAGTTCTACATAATGTTCTCCCTATCTATGTGGGCGTTCACTGCAAGTACTCTAGCTTCCTTCTCCCTGTCTCTATTGTCCAATTCTGCATTATTTGTTAGTTATACCCCTAATTTTTTCCGCTTATAGGAAACCAAAATTGCTCAAAGCTTGTCTGCTTAACATCTTTCCTAGACAGAGTCACATATGTGATACTTTGTAGACTAACATAGAAAGTAGTTATGGAACAGTGCTTTTAGAGCCCCGTTTACACTACCCCTCTGAAACCGTTCCGTGCCGAGTTCGGACTGAACTTAGATCTAATAATCATGCCCAGCTTGGTTTCTGGCGGCCATTTACACATCACACTAGCACGGTTTCTCTCCTCCTAGTAAAGATCTCCAGTACTAATACTCTCTAGAGCAGTGGTCTCCAACCCTGGTCCTCAAGATCTACTGTCCTACAGATTTTAGATGCATCCCTGCTTAAACACAGCTGAATCAAATGATTGATTACCTTTTCAAGCCATTCATGTAATTAAGTTCTGTTGAAGCAGGGATGCATCTAAAATCTGTAGGACAGTAGATCTTGAGGACCAGGGTTGGAGACCACTGCTCTAGAGGGAATTAAGAAAATCATCATGGCTGCATCCATAATATTCAGGAACTATTGTTATAATTGTAATATTTCTTTGTTTGTAGAGAGTCAGGCGAAGAAGGCAACCTTTGGTGAATTTATTTTACATAAGCCCCATTTACACTACCCTGATAATCGATCCGTGTCAAGCTTGGATCAGTTAATCGTGCCGAGCTCAGTTCCTTGCAACCATTTACACTTCATCCTAGCACGGTTCCTTGCCTCCTAGTGACATTCTCGGGTACTACTGATCTCTAGAGGTAAACAAGCAAATCAACATGGCAGCGCCCATAACATTCAGGAAGTTTGCAGAGAGTCAGGCAAAGAAGGCAGCCTTTGGTGAATTTGCATGACAGAGTAAGCTTTTGGCAAGTGGATACAACAAATGATAGTCTAATCAGGGCTTACAGACACGGGAAACAAGACAGACATAGAGGCTCATCACATGGCTAAGCAGAATCATCACTGGAAATCATGTGGCATGATAGGGAAGCTTGTATTTTTATGAATGTCTGAAGTTTCTTGATTACAGAGGCTGACTGTAAGGAGATGATGCGGTCTGCTCATGCACTCTTTGTTATCTGAGAACTAAGACAAAACTGAACCAGTTAGGTTTTGTCTGACAGGGTCCCACTCAGCTGTGTGTGCCATTTACATTCAACAGTTATCTCGGTCACCATGCTCAGACCGATCTCAGCATGGTTTCAAAAGTGTAGTTTAAATTGGGCAAAAGAAACAGGACTACACTGAAAAACAGGCCAAACTCCAACATCTATAAACGAAGGTGTTGATGGCAGCAGCACAGCTGATATTTCTCTCAGTGATGGAGTCACGGCCAAGCAGGAACATTCCAGATTAAGTTACTGTGATGAGAAAAAGCAGAGAAAGCATAAAGTTAGAGAATTATGGACAACATCCCTCTAATAATTATGTAATGCTTTTGAGGGGAAACACTGTGATCATTTTTTTTACCCACTGCACAAACTTGGACCTAAGATTTTTTCCTAAAATATTTCGATTCTTCTTTTAGTTGTAATATACAAATATTTATCATTAATTGCTTTTGCTTTTTAATTATTTATTTTTATATAGTCCAATTTTTTTTTGCTTTTTTTAAGAACCTTTTGTTAGGGTTCCAGTTTTGGGGTTTGTTTTGTTCTTTTGCAGTTCCACCTTGCACCCACCAGATGGTGCCACTGTCCTCCGGTGGTCTGGAGGGCTTCCTGTTCTTCTCACCTCACACCTGCAGTCTATTGGGTCATCACTTCCTGAGGAGTATTTAAGGAGTAGACTGTCTTCACTTCCTTGCCAGTATTGGGTACTCTAGCCCCTCAGAGTTTTGCAGAGTCCAAGTTTCTTCTGAGCTCTTTCAGCGCTAACCAAGTTTTGTCTTTGATTCTCTCGCAGGATTTTCCAGATCCACTGGATAAGCTGGCGCTTCAAGTCTTGGAAGGGATACACTCATCACACTGAGAAAAGGAGACAGATCTCCTCATCTGAACGCCGAGCACTTCAGGAACCATGTGTCAGTCTGCTCAGTTGCTCCTCAGGATCTCCATAGTCTGCCTGTCCACCCTTCAACAAACTAAACCTTCTACAGACCAAGCCTCCACAAATGGGATCTCAGAAACCCTCCCCAAGTACCACAGTGAGTCCAAGTTTACCTTGTTTTCAGACCATCGGCCAGTTTTTTCACAGTCCTTGAACTCACCACTCTGATCGCCTCCTAGAGCTTCCGCTTCTGGTTCACCTGACCGTAGGAACCTCCCTAAGCTGAAGAACTGTTTTTTCCTATCTCTGTACAGTTCCCCTTCAATAAACTGTTAAACCTTTTTCGGTCTCTGTGAGTGCTTCTGCATGTGGGTCAAACACATTAGACCCATCATGACACCTTTGAAGTAATTTTCTCTACATCTCTCGCAACTTTGTCCAATAGAATTCCAAATTCAAGACATTTACACATAGCCTACGATGGAAAAGTATCATAAGTACACTTAGAACTAAGATCAGGTAAATTTTATAATGGAGATTCTATTTGAAATTGATGAGGTCCGACTGATAGAAATCTAGGTATGACAGGGGTCGTTCAGGATTTATTGCTCACTACAGAATAGGTGCAGGCTTTCCTAAATCTATGAAGTACTATGACATCACCTGCCATACCCTACTAGTTAAATAGAGATTTGAAACCCTCTCTTCCAGTTAAAAAAAGTATCTTACGTAGCTATCATCCTCATAGTAAAAGATTTATTTTTATAAATCCATCCTTATCTGCCAAGGTTATAGTGGACTGGGGCCTATCTCTAGCACTATGGACAGGTCGCCAGTCCACACAGCGCACACAGAGACACATAGTCACGCATACACACCTAAGGTTAATTAAGAGACACCAACTAACCTAACAATCATGTTTTGTTACTGTGGGAGGAAGCTGTTGTACCCATAAAAAACTTATGCATATGAAGGGAAAACATGCAAACACCAACAAGAAAGGCACTCAACAAGAAGGATCAGTCCCAATCTCCCACACTTCCACTCACTCGAAGGGAGTGTTGATCTAGTGGATAGAGCAGTGCGCTTGTTCCTTGAGAAGGTTGCAAGGATCCAGTTTGATCACCACAGCCTGCACTCTGGGTCCCTGAGCAAGACCCATAACCCCACACTGCTCCCCGGGCACCACACTATGGCAGCCCACTGCTCCCCAAGGGGATGGGTTAAAATGTGAGATCAATAAAGTTCAATCAATATTTAATATTAGAAATCTAATCAACTCAGGACCTTCTTGCTGCAAGACATTGCTGTCATGATGGGTTCAGAAAAGCCCAATATGCAGAACACAACGGAGTCTGATGAAAAGTTTAACAATGTTTATTAAACCACAAGCACATGGAATATTACACTGGAACTGGTTCAGGCCTGGGGGCAGGTTCACTGGAGTCTGTAAGGATGACAGTTCAGTTAGCTCTGGGACTGAGGAGTTTGAGTTTGAGAGTTTCTGAAGAATACCTTGATGAGTCCGGGTTTTACTTTGAGAGAGGAACTGTTGGGTCCAGAGACTGTTTAGTTTGGCAGAGTCCAATAACCGCTTCAGCGTCTTACTTCTGACTTGAGGGCAGACCTTGGTTTGGGTTTCCAGCTCTTAGCCAAGAGCTGCAGGGGAATCCAGAGAAGAGTCTTCAGGTTTGGCTCAGAGGGCAGGCTCGGCAGGTTAAGCTCATCCAGGGCTTCCAAGGGAAACAGGATTCCTGAAAGCAGACACAAGGAGGTGTTAGAATCTTATCTCAACAGAGATAACTAAGATTCCCAGGTGATAGCTAGGCTCAGGTGCTAACCAAACTGGATCAACACTGCGGCGTTGAGGCAAGGTCTGAAGGCAGGTTATATACAGGAGGATCCTCTGATGACGAGATGCGCCTCAGGTGTGTTGGAGGCTCAGCTCAGGAGGATCCATGGCGCACTCTGCTAGAGAAAGGTGGTACAGCTCCAGATCCCAACAATTGCTACATGCTACACCATCATACAACCCTGTTATAAACCCAAATTTAACATATGAAACCTTCATTCATTTAGTAAGTTGAACAGATTTAACTTGAATAGTTTGTTTATCTCGTTTTAAAAACAATAGGCAGAGTTGAACAAAGTTTGTGTTGTAAGTTTCATTTTATCCCACACTGAGATCAATAGTAATCAATTTATCAAGAAAATATATTTTCTGGTACTCAAAATGTAGGAAAATGAACACATCTGCATATAAGAAAACATGACGCGTGAGGATGATAAGAATTTATGCAAAAGTAACCACAAAATGTCTTTGGAAGATGCAAAGGAATTCCATCCAAAAGGGTCAATTCTGTGGTTTAGAAACCCGAAGACATCTGAACTTATTAAAATAGTTAATATTTGTATAGTTAATTTTTTTATTTGATTCTACTTCTCTTTATGCATTTTTCTACACTTCTGCGAGACAATGAAATACTACTATGGTATACCAGGGTAATATCAGGCTGGTTTCTAGATGCTATTTCCACTACTTGCCTTTCTGAGCCTAACATGCAGACAATCATCTGCCAACATTCACAATCCTGCAGTCAGAACTGTCATGCCAGCGTAGACCAGTTGAAACAGACTGACATGTTGACAAAGCTGGCAAGTAGACCAACAGACAGCCAGGCAGAGGGGAACGGCGACAGATGGAGAGTTACAGATGACTGATACCAGGAGAGCAGGGGAGGATAGAGCAGAAAAGGAAGTCATTCATGATTTGTTGGTTTCCTTTTCACCCATGTCACCACGCAGCTGTTGGGAATGTCAAATTCACTAGAAAATCTTTAGAACTTTTAAGTGTTGCAAATGCATTTAGCGTCGCTAGAACTAACTGTACTTTGAGACTGAGAATTCAACAGATTTTAACAGATGTCAACAGAATTCAACAGACCAGAAAACATTATTTACTGTAGGTTTGAGTTGTTTTATTTAAGACATCAGTATACAAATATTCACTTACATAACTCCATGCCCTAAACTTATCAGATTATCATGACTATGCAAATAGATATGAAGAAACCTCCAAAACGTTGGCTCTAGTAGGGTTATGTTGTTCAATAATATAAATAAAAATTTGTCCAAGAAGAGAACCAAAGGAAACAACAGGGTCATGCCCACCGAGTAAGTGACAGGAACAGAAAGGATAGTCTATAATATTTGATTCTACAAACTCAACATGGTAAAAAGTTAATACTGGTTTTGAAAGAAGTTGTAACTTTACAGTATGATGCGTACCAGGGCTGCACTGCTACAGACCATTCAGACAGGACTGCCTGCCTGCCTGACTGTCTTTCTGTCTGTCTGCAACTTTTTGAAAAAAAAAATACTTTTAGGAGTAAGTCTCATTCAGAGAGAATGTTAAGGATAGAGTCATAACCACCTTTGAGCAAAATATAACCACTCAGATGTCAATTTTGTTGAGACTGGCCCATAGGTACACATTTTTCACAATCAGAGAAAAATCCTAAATTAAGAGCCAAGAATTAGGTTGTCTGTGTTTTTCAGTGTATCAACCTCCCAGACCACTCAGGTTTTCTAGTTCAATCCTACTCTGTACATCCAGAACCAAACATGGAGAAGAAGCATTTAGTTCCTATGCTCCAATTATCTGGAAAAAACTCACAGAAGATTTTAAAAGCGATTGTAAAACTGAGTTATTTTAAGTCAAAGTTAAAAACCCTTTTGTTCAGAACTGCCTTTGACTGTTGAAGTTAAACTGTTTACTGATGTATTATTAGTTTAAGGCTGTGGTCCAACTGTTTTATCTGTTTTATTATTTGCTTTAATCGTGTTCTCATCTTTACTTGCTTTTATTCTTCTTTTATTTTTCTTCTATTTTACCATTTAAAGCTGCAATTTGCAATTTTCAGTTACACCTCATGGTCAGAATAGAGCAAATAGAGCAAGCCCCCCCCACCCCCGATTATGAACACATTATGCAATTATACATGTGACATTATGAACACATACAGCAGATGTGCCCTTCTGATAAAGCACACATTGATTTTGACTTGAAAACTTCTTGAGGCAGTGTTTATAATTACTCTGTAATTATATCCAGTCCTTGAGGGTGGATTTGGACATCAAGCATCCCACCACCTCCATATCACTGTTCACACATACACCCACAAACCCCCCACCCACCCGCACACTTACACACACTCATACATGCAAACTCAACCCCATTCCAATTGGTGTGCACTCATTTATCTCAAAGCAGTAATAACACTAATGATATCCCATGGGCAACTAAAAGTTTAAAGTGGGTCTGAAGAAGGACAGTAGAAAAACGAAGGGGATAGTTAGCTTCTTTGTAGGTTGCGTAGTCTCATCTCTGTTGGCAGGAACACCATTTCTGAGTCTGTATGAAGTTTAAATAGACACCAGCACCACACGCTCTGAAACGTTTGCACGTAGTCACAAAGATCAGTGTCTATGCTGACTAGAAGACAGAGACGAGGGGGAATGGAGAAGAAAAGAGGATTTAAGCAACACTGGCAGCTTTCACACTGTTTTTAGGTCAATGACAAGAAGCCTATTCAACAGTCACATGCAGACTCACAAGTGAAAAACAGGCTGACGCTTGTAGTGCTAAGCACACAAAAGCAACTCATCCATAGATACAAGTCGTGTAAAATGTGTACTTAGCTCCGTTTACTATCACTCTTCAAGAAGGGCTCCCTGCAGGACTATATAAAAGCCTGAGGAGTGAAAGTCACTCCTTATTGTGCTAACTTCTCTCGCTCTTCTCCATCCTTGTTAAAGTTCAACAGGAGTAGAGTTGATGCAGTTTTCAAAGTTGACTGACTCCATGTTGTGTTCGGATTAAATGTTGTGTGTGTTCTAAAGCAACGATCTTGGAAATAATTCAAAGCAACAATGTTGTGGGCATGCGTGTGTGTATGTGCAAATGTGTGCATGTGTGAGATAATAGGGGATTTGGGGAGCATCAATAAGATCAGAGGATTGATAACAGTCTGTTGCCCCCCGAGAAAGCTTCATCCCTCATATATATTAACTGTATCATGCGTGCGTGGTCATGGTCACGGTCACGTGTCTAACCATTGATTTTGTATGGAATTAGATGGCTACTTAAAGAGAAGGGATTGACGTCTTTCAGTGGCTCAAGTAAAATTGTAAAAGTACAATTTTTAAAACTACTTAAAATGTAAAAGTGAAAGTAACACAGGAAAAAATGGTTTTAATATTTAGTATATCTACATCAGTGCTACAATAATGCAAAAGAAACAGGTACTATTTTTGTACAGATCTGTCTATCAATAGCTTTATGCTATAGAAATTAAATAGAACAATGAAAGTCTTATCATAATGATCATCATCAGGATTATATATTTAAGATAAAAATGTCTAAGGCATATTACATATAAGGAGTTAAAATACTTTTGGTGAAGAAATAGCCTTTCTCCAGTCTCTCCCGTAGTGCCCCCTTCCATGAACCCTAGATGTAATTAAGTAGTGGAAAAAGCTACACTACAGGCGATACTTAAACAAAGTCATGAGTTGATAAATTCAAAACAGCTTGGTAACAGGAACATAAAAAAAACCAAAAAACTCTTCAATTAACCTTTAAATGCACATTAATGCAACTTGTTTTTAATGGCATGGATTTTATAAAGCATAATTAATGGACATATATTTATCTTCAACCTCATGTGCTGTAGTTTAAACTTATTTTTCTTTCTGCTTCAGCTATTTCTTTGAAAGTAGGGAGACAGCTCCACTCTTCACTGCCCCTTGTTCACCGATCTTTGGCATGCTTAAGCCGGGAATACACTGTACGATTCTTTTACCCATTTTGGGCTGATTCTCCAGTGGTGCGAGAATTTTTCAATCGGGCCAACTTTCAGCCTGATCATGCACAGGGGGTAACGAGGGGTGATCAGCCTCTCACAACCACCCCCCGATCAGGAATCGTAAGATAGGGAAAAAATCAAACATGTTTGAAATTCAGTCGACTGTCATAAGTTTCTGGTGGGCAAATTGAGAAACAGAAAAAACATTTGGAGTCTTTGCAATTTTTGATATAGTAAACAAAAGCAAGTAAACACATCAAAGCATGATTTCACATGCTGTTATAGTGAGGAAGCACAAAATTTTTTGAATAAATAAAAAACATTAAAAATTAGAAATGCAAAAGCAACAAAGACATTAGAAACAATTCTACATTCAACCTTGAAAAAGAAAAGACTGAAGAGAAAGAGCAATATCATATGCAAATGGTGGATCACATCATGTGTTGTAGTGTGGGATAAGAATTCATGTGCAGCACATTATCTTCACCTGTGGGAGATGTGAGCAAAATTTTACACTTTCGTTATTCTATATGAATGCTCCACATAGAAGTTAGATGTATGGGAATCTTAATTTCCAAAAAAAAAAATGCCTATCCTGTACAAATGATGTATTTCAATCATTTTATCTTATTTGATTCCTCTGCTATTGTCTTTGGTAACTTACCTCTGTAGTAGCAGTTTTATTGTCTCATATCAGAAATCACATTTTA